>NC_069126.1:27017350-27154850 GCF_026914265.1 Mya arenaria
GTTAATATTTATATGGTTGCCTTTTTTGGGTTCCAGCGACAATAGTTGATATTTCTTTCAACCTTGTTTACTGCAATGCAAATTCCCCCTCCAATTCGTCTTGTGATAATGTTCATGATCGCGTTTCACCTTAAATAACTGTATAAACAAGAAAAGAGAAATGATGTAAAGGTCAAGTCTGATGTAGACATGACAACGTCAATTTACACATGCTTATTAATACATGTACATCCAAATACAGTACAACACATGAGGTTGTGATGTGTAAATTGCTGTAATTATTTAAGAAATGTTTAACGTATCAACATAAAATTTGGTGCAAATGATACATATACACACAAAATTTCGATTTTTATGCCTTGACGGCAGCTGAACTATTAAAATTGAATTACAGCACAACAAAATGGTCTATTTAAAGGGATTGATTTGCAGATAATCAATACAGCCAAACACTAGTAAAAGACTGATTATCCACCTTTTTATCATAAATATTCCAACTATTTAATATATTTCTTTTCCAGCTTGGAAAGAAGGGTTTTTGCACGGGCCATGAGCCTGACTCCATGGAATTCAGTACCCTTGGCGGTTGGGTGGCCACACGGGCATCGGGGATGAAGAAAAACATCTACGGCAATATCGAAGACCTGGTAGGTGATTTCCTTGCAAGACATTGTTATGCCCCCCTTCGAAGAAGAGGGGTATATTGCTTTGCACAGGCATGTCGGTATGTCGGTCGGTCCGTCGGTAGACCAAAGCTTGTCCGAGTGATAACTGAACAATTCCTGGACGTATGGTCATCAAACTTCACATGAAGGTTGGGCCTGACCAGTAGATAACCCCTATTGATTTTGGGGGTCATTGGGTCAAAGGTCAAGGTCACAGTGACCTTTAATGGTAAAATAATTTTAAAGCTTGTCCGAGTGATAACTCAACAATGCCTGCACCCATGGCCCTCAAACTTGACATTTAGGTTTCTGGTGACCAGCTGATGACTCTGGATTTTGAGTTCATAGAGTCAAAGGTCATGACGGTCATAACACACTTTATCCTCACACTTTAATGGTCATAATCTTCATTCAATTGTCCATATTATCCTGACAACATGGCGCTCAGGGGGGGGGGGGGGGGGGGGGGCATAATGTTTGACAAACATCTCTTGTTTTATATAGGCTTTTAAATCCCCAGTGATCCTTTTTAGCTCGACTATTCGAAGAATAAGGAGAGCTATCCTAGTCATCCAAGTGTCGGCATCGGCGTAACCACTTATGTTAAAGTTTGCGTACCACCTCAAATATTTTCAAAGTCCATTGATATATGGCTTTGAAACTTTGCACACTTGTTGACCATCATGCCCCCAACATTTACACAGGAGGAGGTAACTCTTATCAAGCATTTTGACAAAATTATGCCTCTTTTTCTACTTAGAATTTATGTTAAAATTTGCGTACCACCTGAAATATTTTCAAAGTCCATTGACTTATTGCTTTGAAACTTTGCACACTTGTTCACCATCATGCCACCAACCTATACACAGGAGGAGGGAACTTTATCAAGAATTTTGACAAAATTATGCCCCTTTTTCGACTTAGAATTGATGTTAATGTTTGCGTACCACCTCAAATATTTTCCAATTCAATTTTTGTTAATATCTCAGCACATCATGTATTGCATTGAAATCTAATCTAACAGTGATCCATGCATGTTTCGCCAAAACTTTTCAATCCATACACCGAAAAGCGGCAGAAAAGTTAGAATGCAAGATAGAGAGAGACTCAGATCTTTTCGTGTTATGGAATATCCTAAGAACAGGATCCTGTAGTTTGATGAAAGCCCGTCTCAATCAACTTGCTATTGGGAAATTTAATCACATAATGTGTTTTAAACTGTTTCTGCAGTTCAAGGGGAACCATTCTTGTGGTAGTGTGTAAGGGGAATAATTGTATAAGCTTGTTGACAAATAAAAGATTTGTCCCTCATGCAACTGTGTCAGAGTGGGCTTTTATCTTTGTATGTTCTTATCAGGTATCACTAGTGGATCCAGGGGGGAGGGGAGGCACACCTGGCACGTGGACCCCTGAACTCATCCATGTTTACTTTTTGTTTCATTAAAGGAGAATGAAGTAATAAAATAGGCCAAAATGCACCATTTTGGACCCCTGCCCCCAGCCAACACTTTAAACCATACAAATTTCTGTTCTGAAAGAGGGCTGCAATTCCAAAGGTTACGTACCTGAGTTACATCTCTTATGTGGAAACCTGGATCTGCCCCTGGGTATAGTCATAATAGTGTGTACTAACCTTTTATCTGGGTCAAAGGCAGATGATACTGCCAAGTGATAAATTGTGTTTTTTGTTTTGTTATTTTCTGTTCCAATAAGTGGGCGCTCAATGCAGGTGACATATTCATTTCTCTAGTTCATACTCTAATTATGTGTCATCCGAGTGCATATAAATTTATGCGTGCCCTTGTTTATTGAATGCAATTTAGCTGCAGCATCTGTGTACATATCTGATAACGTTTGCTGAATAATCAGTATCCCTGTTGAGCTGAAAATAAATTGTATATAATATAATGGTCATATCATTGTGGTACATGATGGTCATGTGCTTCATATGTAAGGCTGTTCGATGTCATTTGAATTTCCTTCAATGTAACACTTACATGTGAAATGGCCACAGCATCCGTGTATATAGCATCTGACCAGGTTTATGACTACTGTTGTTCCAAGTGTGATGAACATGGCAAAAACATCGAGGCTCAACACTTCTGCCCAGAGTGTGAACACTATCTGTGTGACAAGTGTGTGCGATTACATAAGGGATACCATAGACAGCATACAGTGTATGGGCGTGGAGACATTCAGAAATGGGCGGGGTTTTCCATGGACAGATGTGACCAACATAGCAACAAGCTGGAGGTCCACTGCGATGACCACCAGGAACTTTGCTGTAGTGTCTGTGTGGCCCTTAACCACAGGTGATTATTTTATCAATCTGATTGTTGGTTTTAAATATAAGCAAAGCTTGTCTTTATTTAATTTTTGCAAAAGTTTCCCGCTTATTTAATCATGGTCAACGTGAAATGAGTAGACCAGTCATTAGTGTGAATATTCAGCTACTTGTGAACATATCTTTCAGGCAGTGTAGCAGTATCAGTCACCTGCCTGACCTGGCCCAAGGCTTCATTGAAACAGTTGAGTTCAAGCTGCTGCCAGCAGCAGTAAAAAAGATAAAGCATGTGCTGGATGGGCTGAGGAATGCCAGGATGAAAGACCAAGCATCATTAAAAGACTCATACAAGAACATCCTGGCGGAAATTAAGTCTTTCCGCAAAGAGATTACCACCATGTTGGACCAGCTTGAGAAGAAGGCAGTTGAACAGTTGGAAAGCAAGGTGAAAGATATGGATAAGTCAATGAATGATGATATTGAAGCATGTGCTCAAATGCATGACCAACTAAAAACCATGATGGAAAAAGTTCAACGGTTGACAGGCAAACAAAAGGAGACAAATTCCTACATTGGGTATAAAAGGTGCCAAGGGCAGCTTACCAAAGCTCAAAGTGTGATACATGAGATAGAAGCAAGACCAAAAGAAGAAAGAATACTATTTTATCCCAACACCAAGATTAAAACTTTCCTTCAAGGCTTGGACAATCTAGGTAACACTGTTCATGTGTATAACTGTATTTCTAAGAAATACATCTCAATGGATCCTTATATTATATGTGAGATGCCTGATGGACACATTGTCAAAACAGACTTTACAGGACTTATGCTTCTGAACAGCCAATACAAGAAAATTGCACACTGTAATCTTCCTGGCTATTCATATAACTTGTGTCATACCATAGGCAATGAAGTTTGTGTAGCTGTCTTTATAGATGGATTTTTCACTAACTATTCTGAAATCCATTTCATAAAAGTGACCAGAGGGAAGCTACAGAAAGTGAGAAAGTTCACCATAGACCAGAGGTGCACCTCAATTGCCCACCACCAGGGCCGGTTGTATTTAAGCTACGGCACTGCCCTCTACCAGTACACTATGTATGGTGAACTTGTTAAGAAGATTTATGAAAACCAGGAAATTTTCAAATGTGCTGTAAGTCCTGATGGGGAGAGAATATATGTAACACTACATTCATTTGCAACTTCATTGTCATTGGTTACACTTGATCAAAGTGGTCAAGTATTATCTACATTTGAAGATCCAGAGCTATGTGGACCCTGTCTAGTATGTGTCAGTCCGAATGGCCATGTGTTTGTGTGTGGGTCAATGTCTAACACTATGCTACACCTGGACAGGGAGGGCACACAGAAGTTGGCCACCGTGGCTGATGGCTTAAAGTTGCCTGAGTCAGTGTGCTTCAGTGAACAAACCTCCAGCCTTATTGTTGGATGTGATCATATGATTCATGTTTTGAAGCTATGCTGATGCAAATATAGAAAACAAAATATGCTTTAAAATGTATGCAGTTTGCATTGAAGTCTACAATTGTAACTTATACATGTACTTAGATATGGCCTAAAAAAAAATACATTTGGTTCGGGTTACCGGACCCTACCTACGGAATAGGCGCCGATCCTACCGTTTTTATAGTCAGTTTGAAAAAAAAATGAAAAAATTCTTCTTTTTTTAAATTGCTTTTCAATTTGTAGTTTAAACATTAAATGCTTATACATATGATAGCTTTAACACCATTCTCCAAGGATGAAAATGATATTCTTATATAAAGCCTAATAAAAAATAAAAAAAAGCCTACCTACCCTACCTATTTTTGAAAAGGATGTAACCCTAACCAAACAATTTTTTTTTAGGCTTATACTGGACAAAAGCATAAATGTACATGTATGTCCAAAGTGCACAACAACATCATGTGAGAGGCATGATCTTCATTTGGATGTACATAGACCTCTTAAACAGAAAACTAAGTGGCATAGAAAGTTTTATTCTATTATAATGGATTTATTTAAGCTTTTAAAGTACAAAAATTGCAGTCCATTTTCTATTAACTTGAACTAGCTTGAACTAGCTGAAAGATTTTTATGTTGTTTATAAAAAAAAATGATTAAATATTTTTTATTCCATTGTTATAATGATTGTAATATTAAAAGGTAAAACTGTTTTTTGTAAGTGTGAAATTTCCATAAATTATTATGAATAATTCTGCCTTGAGAACATGAAAAGACGAGTTATTATCTGTATCTTCCTATCTCCAGAAAGAATATGTGTTGAACAAATATATTAGTGTACTATAAAGGTCCTTAAAATCCTAAATATTTGAGCTTTGCTTAAATATCAGAAAAAGGGTAAAAAAAATAATACATTTTTCTTAAATTTCCTGTCAAGGCACATGAAAAGTAAGCATTTACTAAAAAAAAATATTCTTGGAAATCGTATATAAAAGGTCGGTCGGTCTGTCCATCTGATGGTAGACCAAAGCTTGTTCAAGTGATAACTCTACAATTCCTTGACGTATGGTCATCAAACTTAAGATAAAGATAGGGCCTGACCAGTAGAAGACCCCTATTGATTTTAGGGGTCATCAGGTCAAAGGTCAAGGTCACAGTGGCCTTTAATGGTAAAATTATTTTAAAGCTTGTCTAAGTGATTAATCACCAATGCATAGACCTATGGTCGTCAAATTTGACATGGGGCTGGGCTTTTCCGATCGATTAATCACCAATGCCTTGACCTATGATCATCAAACTTGCCATGGGTTTTAGCCTGACCAGTAAGATTACCCCTATTGATTTTAGGGGTCAAAGGGCAAGGTCACAGTAACCTTGAATGCTAAAAGTTTGTCTGATTGGTAATTTGACAATGCCTGCACCCATGGCCCTCAATCTTGTCTTGGAGGTTGGGTCTGACCAGTAGATGACTCCTATTGATTTTGGGGTTCATCAGGCCGAAGGTAAAGGTCACATTGACCTTGAAGTATAAAAGGTTGTCTGAGTTATAACTCTACAATGCCTGCACCCATGGCCCTCAAACTTGTCTTGTATGTTGGGCCTCACCAGTAGATGAAACCTATTTATTTTGGGGTCATCAGGTCAAAGGTCAAGGTCACAGTGACCTTGAATGCTAAGAGGTTGTCTAATTGTTTATTTGACAATGCCTGCACCCATGGCCCTCAATCTTGACTTAGAGGTTGGGTCTGACCAGTACATGACCCCTATTGATTGTGAGATTCATCGGGCCAAAGGTCAAGGTCACATTGACCTTGAATGATAAAAAATTGTTCGAGTGATAACTCGACAATGCCTTCACCCAGGGCCCTCAAACTTGTCTTTGTCTTGAGGTAGATGACCCTTATTGATTGTGGGGGTCATCAGACCAAAGGTCAAGGTCAATGTAGGTCAAGGTCACATTGACCTTGAATTATTAAAGGTTGACTATACAATGCCTGCATCCATGGCCCTCAAACCTGACTTGTATTCAGGGATATGATTTGTCCGCGGAATTTATCAAATGGTCCCAGCGCCCCCCCCCCCCCCCCCCCCCAAAAAAAAAAAAAAAATAATAATAAAAAATATTTTTGTTGCTTTTGTTTATTTGACAATGCCTGCACCCATGGCCCTCAATCTTGACTTAGAGGTTGGGTCTGACCAGAACATGACCCCTATTGAATGTGAGATTCATGTTTCAGCCCTCCAGCTGCCAGGTCAATCACATCCCTGTTGTCCCTGGCCTCATCAGTAGATGAACCCTAATTATTATGGGGGTCATCAGGTCAAAGATCACAGGGACCTTTAAGGCAAACGTGACAATTCTTGGACCTATGGTCATCAAACTTAACACGAAGGTTGGGCCTGACCAGTAGATGACCCCCGTTGATTTGTTGTTGTTTTTCGGGTCAAGGTGACCTTTAACACAAAAAAGTTTCTCCCAGTGATATCTCACTATGATCATCAAACTTGACTAAGGATTTGGACCAGACCTGTAGATTGATTGTAGATATTGATATTAGGGGTCATCAGGTCAAAGGTGAAGGTCACAGTGAACGTGAACGCAAAAAGCTTGTGCACCTATGGCCCTAAAACTTAACTTGGAGTTCCATGCATAGTTCTTTCAATTGTCCAAATAAATCCTGACAACTTGGCGCTCAGGGGGGGGGGGGGGGGGCATAATGTTTGAATGGAGTCCTTAATGTCCTTATTATTTCTCTAAAATTAATTCAACAAAAGTCCAAATATAAGCCCTATTTTTTCAAAAGCTACTTGAATAGAAGAAAACTGTTTATCCAAGACGGTTATTTAAATGCTTTTTCAAAAATAGCCTGTCCTTAGCCGGTCCTAATCTTTTGCTTAGTGAAGATACATTATGTGATATATGCAGTTAATTGTTTTTTCCCCAAAATGGTGATAACATTATCTAGATAGGCTGATAGAAGATCACGCCTTCAAAACCTGCATTACTGATATGAAGTTTGAAGGCAATCCAATATTGTACCTGTTGGAGGTCAAACTTAGTCCTTTTCAACACTTCCTGTTTGAATTATCTAACCTTCATTCTTTATATTCTTCATATTGCATCATACCAAATGCAGTGTTCTTGCATTTGAATTATAGTCAAAACACGTTGGCTCGATTTGCCAGGGATTTAGCCTCACGAATATGGAGCCAAGGGAGAATGCTTACTGAATGTGAATTTTTCTCTAATTCGTTAAATGCATTTGGCTTTTTAACTATGTTATCATCGCTAGAGAAGAGTATTTATTCGACATGTAACATGTCCTGTAACGACATCATAGTGTTTACAACATTACACATTCAATACTTTGACAATGCCCCAAAAAATCTGATTTATTTAAGCCATAATAACAATTACAGACATCACAACCAAGTTGAAAGCGTATTCTAGGGAATTATAAAGTTGTCTGCATCTTACTTTTTAGCTTCGCGTCCACCCTCTTCAGCCATTACAACCTCATACTTATCGATGTAGCTTTTTACAGTACCATAAGCTATATCTTTGTTACACAATTTTATGTGAATGTGGCCTTTTTGAAATGCATTGAGAATTATAAACGTAATGAAATAATTTCAACATATTGCACTGTGCCAATAAACGATAGTAGTTAAAATGTTGGCATGTTTGCTAAAACTGTTAACCCAGTTTCATTTGATGATAATTTTGATGACACCAATCCAGCAAATCTAATCAATTAGTGCCTTTTTGCAAAACTGAGTCTGGCAAGGTGTGAAATTCTTAACTGGGACAGCGAAAATAACATATATAATATAAGTTATGGTATTTGTTTGCTTTAAGCAACACGTTTTCATTGCTTTACTTTCAGGTTGTTCATGTTAAGTTTGTTACCCCTCGAGGAACAATGGAGAAATCCTGCCAGGTGCCGAGAATGTCATCAGGGCCCGATATACACCACTTTATGCTGGGTTCTGAAGGTTAGCATGGATATTTTCTCCAAATTTACCATGTATGTTATGCTATGTAAGTAATCATATGACAAGTTATAAAAATAAACAATTTGTGGCCTACCCAAGGTAAACGATATTTTATGTAGATTTCTGAAGGTATGGAGACATGATAGACCACATACCTATATTTTTATAAACATCTTTAAAAATAGTTTTACATACATGATCAGCAACTCCCAAGTCAATGCTCTTTTATGCCCCAGAATGTGGGCATATTAAATTGCACTATCTGTCCGTCCCACTGGGCGACCTTCCCCATCCATTCATCCTTCCAACCATCCTGCTCTATTTCTTTCGTGTCCAGTGTCCAGACTGTTACTGTCCATTATATGGACATATTTTAATATAGCTTGCTACATTTGCTCCATATACCAAGACAATATGTCGTGTTCAGGCCCATGTCCCTACCTCTAAGGTCAAGGTTACTTAGGAATTTGCATATAAGGAAACAGAGTAAAAGGCTTTAACATTTTCATGTACTGGCCTTGTCATAGGTCAATGTCACATTGACAGCTCTTGTACAATGATGTTGCCTGGGAATCATGGCAGACTATTAGCAATTCCTTGCCCAGCAGCATTGTTCTTGTTGTCCATGCATTAACATTGAACTTCCGTTTCCGTTCAATAACTTAATGACTTGTTGCTTTCTGGATCTCTATATCAATGTGACCTTTGCTAGAACAAATTGACAAAAGAGGCAAAATACATCAGTCACTGAATGCTAGGTTTTGAAAATAAAGCTGAATTTGGTCAAATCTATCATTTCTCTGATGGATGTTTTAAGCGACAATCAACATTTGAAGTAAAAGACAAAATAAAAAAAAATGTTAAATGCAGCTGTTGTTTGTGTGTCAGATTATACTATCCACATGTCATTGATAGCAGGAGTTTTGATAGTAAGTTTAATTAATAAAACAATTTAAATTATATAATAGATTTCCTGATGACATTTTTTTTTTGCCTTTTATCAGTTTAATGTCTTTGATAGGCACACTGGGGGTAGTTACGGAGGTGACAATCAAGATCCGACCAGTTGCTGAGTGTAAGAAGTATGGCTCTATCGTGTTCCCAGACTTTGAAAATGGTGTGGCGTGCTTAAGGGAAATCGCTAGGCAGGTTGGTAACAATGATTTGTGCATCTGTTTTATGGATATTGTTGTAGCATTGCTGGTGTAAGTTTGAGCAGAGTCATGCAAAAACTTTTACCTTTAGATATAAATTAAAAAATAGTTCCATGATATTCACTTCTTGCAATGTTGTTTTTTAGCTGTTAAGAAATTTATAGATGTTTCTGGTATTTGTTTTCTTCAGATATTGAAAAAGTGAATAACTGAAGATGACTTCTACCATTTAAAGCAACATTCTTCTGATAAATCATGGTGATGTACATTCCTCAGGGTTCTCCGAGGGTATTTCAGTTGATGGCCTTGTGACGCTCATGATTTACACATTGAGGGAAATGGAATAAATAAAACAGGCTTCCAATACAAGTTAATTCCCGATGTCTTTTCAGTTTCTAAATACTTGTCAAAATGTTTTCAGAAATGCGCACCAGCATCAATACGACTGATGGACAATGAACAATTTCAGTTTGGTAAGAAACAAAGTTGTTTATATATCACAAATGAAGTCACCATCATGAAATAATGTTAAGATAAATTTTCTGTTCATTTAGTGTAATAATTTTGATTTGACATCATAAATGAATAGAGTCATATGTTACTGTAAGGGTCATTTAAAGTATTTAGCTCTCTTAATCTAATGAACATTGTTATTGATATCATACACATTTCTATTCAATCACAAATATTTAAATAATAACTGCTGTGTTGAACTTCAACCCATAAAAAATCCTAAACATATTTTCTAGATTTCTTTATGAAGATTGAAATTTAAAATAAAAGTAAATAAATTGTTCCTTTATAAATAATAAACAGGTAAAAAGAGATCATTTTTACTTAACAGTTACATGTATTCCACATGTAACCTAAAAATATATTGTAATAAATATAGAGATCCAATATTTAGAACTGAAGTATAATCATCAAGGGAAGTAACTAGCATAATTTATGAACTTTCTCAATGTTCAAGTGCACTGATAAATCTTATTGTTAAAATTATCATTTTTAAGTAAAAAAAATATTTTCTTTTATTTATCTTCAGTTAGAACATTCCATCCCGTCTCTGTTAGCTTTAAATAAAACATTTCATACATTTCACAATGACTATTAATAATTCGACATGTTATTTTATTTCAACAAGATCATTGACAATTCAACTCAAGATCCTGATTCCTTTGTATAACTGTTTTGTTGTTTATATTTCAGGTCATGCATTGAAGCCTGAGTCCAAATCTAAGTTCACTAACTTTATGGATGGGCTGAAGAAATTTTACCTCACCCGAATTAAAGGTTTCGATGTGCACAACATGGCTGTGGCCACGCTGCTCTTCGAAGGTGCCAAAAAGGTAAGAATTCTAATAAAGTGATCTTTAATATTGAGTTGTGATTTGAGAAGTGATAAATATCTGACAATTCTTTTTATTATCTGTAACACAAAACTTTATGACTTAGGTAAAAAAGCTACCTATGTTTTAAAATAAATGTAGTTTTTCATTTAAAAAATAACTTATTATTTTTGTAGGATGTGGATGCTCAAGAGAAAAGGGTGTACGAAATAGCTGCTCAATTTGGGTAAGAGTCGGATTTGTATGCTGTAAAATTGTAAAAATCATTGACTAGTTTATTCGTCTGGTATGTTTTGTTGACTTTGCCTTCCACTTGGCAAAGCCAATTTTGAGATCAAGCAAAATAACATACATATTAGGAATAAAAGTTTATTCAGACAGTATATGGTATACGTGCATTCATGTAAGAGTAGCTATTATTGTGCCGTCTGTGGAGCTTGCCAGACATAGTTATTTCTCAGTCTGGCATCGTCTGTGTCGCTTTTTATTGATAACATTTTAAACTCCTTTTGTAAAGTTTAATATTAAACTTGGTACATGCAATGCTCATGAACAGAATATGACTCCTATATAAGATATGTGTCATGTTTACCTTTACTAGGAAAATGATGGGCTTTGCTGACAGATGACACATCCTATTCACATAATTCAAGCTTGAGCTTCATGTTTCAGGGGACTTGCGGGAGGAGCAGACAATGGAGAGAGAGGCTATATGTTGACATTTGCCATTGCCTACATTCGGGACATCGGATTTGACTACTACATTGTTGCAGAGTCATTTGAAACTTCTGTGCCTTGGGATAGGTAAGGGTAGTTATACATTCAAGTGACATGACTGCCCTGATTAAAATATCCCTAACTGTTAAAATGGGGTAAAAGCCAAGGAACAAATAATATATATGACCTTGTATTTATTTTAATTGGATTCAACACTTCTTTTGTTGTATTATTAATAACAGAGGGTGGACATCATCACATTTATCATCAATTAAACTGTAATTGTGTAGGCACTGAGAAGGCTACTTAGAAATTATTTTTTTGGTAAAATGCATTCAATTTTGCATAATACTCAAGTTCATTAGCCTGAAATCGGTGTACTGACTTGGTGATTTTGTAATATTTCAGATGTCTAGACCTGTGTAAGAATGTGAAGGACCGTGTACACCGGGAATGTAAGGAGAGAGGAATACAGTTCCCACCTTACGTCACATGCAGGTAAGGTTCTGAAAATATCCATCTTACATTAAATAGAAGTTATTTTCTCTACTTTGGTAATACCCACCTTACATCAAATGAAGGTAAGCTGATCTACACTGGGAATGCCAGCCTTACATCAGCTGTTCTAAGCTGGTGATTCACAACTGACACCACATCATGGTAGACTATTCTACACGATTGATTCTCAACTGACATCACATAAAGGTTAGCTGTTTTTCACTGGTCATTCCCGAATAACATCACATGAAGGTAGGCTGTTCTACGCTGGTCATTCCCGAATAACATCACATGAAGGTAAGCTGCTCTACAATGGTGATTCAGGAATAACATCACATGAAGGTAAGCTGCTCTACAATGGTGATTCACGAATAACATCACATGAAGGTCAGCTGTTCTACACTGGTGATTCCCAAATAACACCACATGATGGTTAGCTGTTCTATGATGGTAATTCCCGAATAACATCACATGAAGATAAGCTGTTCTACGATGGTCATTCCCTAATAACATCACATGAAGGTAAGCTGTTCTACAATGGTGATTCACGAATAACATCACATGAAGGTCAGCTGTTCTACGATGGTGATTCCCAAATAACACCACATGATGGTTAGCTGTTCTATGATGGTAATTCCCGAATAACATCACATGAAGATAAGCTGTTCTACGATGGTGATTCCCGAATAACACCACATGAAGGTAGGCTGTTCTACACGATTGATTCATAAATGACATCACATGAAGATAAGCTGTTCTACGATGGTGATTCCCGAATAACACCACATGAAGATAGGCTGTTCTACACTGGTGATTCCCGAATAACACCACATGAAGATAGGCTGTTCTATACTGGTCATTCCCACATTACCTCACATGAAGGTGGCTGTTCTATGCTGGTCATTCCCAACTGACACCACATGAAGGTTAGTTGTTCTACGCTGGTGATTCCTGAATAACACCACATGAAGGTAAGCTGTTCTACACTGGTGATTCCTACTTGACATCACATAAAGGTAAGCTGTTCTACACTGGTGATTCCTACTTGACATCACATAAAGGTAAGCTGTTCTACACTGGTGATTCCTACTTGACATCACATAAAGGTAAGCTGTTCTACGCTGGTGATTCCTACTTGACATCACATAAAGGTAAGCTGTTCTACGCTGGTGATTTCTATTTGACATCACATAAAGGTAAGCTGTTCTACGCTGGTGATTTCTACTTGACATCACATAAAGGTAAGCTGTTCTATGCTGGTGATTCCTACTTGACATCACATAAAGGTAAGCTGTTCTACGCTGGTGATTTCTACTTGACATCACATAAAGTAAGCTGTTCTAAGCTGGTGATTCCTACTTGACATCACATAAAGTAAGCTGTTCTAAGCTGGTGATTCCTACTTGACATCACATAAAGGTAAGCTGTTCTAAGCTGGTGATTTCTACTTGACATCACATAAAGGTAAGCTGTTCTACACTGGTGATTCCTACTTGACATCACATAAAGGTAAGCTGTTCTAAGCTGGTGATTCCTACTTGACATCACATAAAGGTAAGCTGTTCTAAGCTGGTGATTCATACTTGTGATTCCTACTTGACATCACATAAAGGTAAGCTGTTCTAAGCTGGTGATTCCTACTTGACATGACATAAAGGTAAGCTGTTCTAAGCTGGTGATTCATACTTGACATCACATAAAGGTAAGCTGTTCTACACTGGTGATTCCTACTTGACATCACATAAAGGTAAGCTGTTCTACACTGGTGATTCCTACTTGACATCACATAAAGGTAAGCTGTTCTACACTGGTGATTCCTACTTGACATCACATAAAGGTAAGCTGTTCTACACTGGTGATTCCTACTTGACATCACATAAAGTAAGCTGTTCTAAGCTGGTGATTCCTACTTGACATCACATAAAGTAAGCTGTTCTAAGCTGGTGATTCCTACTTGACATCACATAAAGGTAAGCTGTTCTACGCTGGTGTTTCCTACTTGACATCACATAAAGGTAAGCTGTTCTACGCTGGTGATTCCTACTTGACATCACATAAAGTAAGCTGTTCTAAGCTGGTGATTCCTACTTGACATCACATAAAGGTAACTGTTCTACGCTGGTGATTCCTACTTGACATCACATAAAGGTAAGCTGTTCTACACTGGTGATTCCTACTTGACATCACATAAAGGTAAGCTGTTCTAAGCTGGTGATTCCTACTTGACATCACATAAAGGTAAGCTGTTCTACGCTGGTGATTCCTACTTGACATCACATAAAGGTAAGCTGTTCTACGCTGGTGATTCCTACTTGACATCACATAAAGGTAAGCTGTTCTACACTGGTGATTCCTACTTGACATCACATAAAGGTAAGCTGTTCTACACTGGTGATTCCTACTTGACATCACATAAAGGTAAGCTGTTCTACACTGGTGATTCCTACTTGACATCACATAAAGGTAAGCTGTTCTACGCTGGTGATTCCTACTTGACATCACATAAAGGTAAGCTGTTCTACACTTGTGATTCCTACTTGACATACCATAAAGGGAAGATGTTCTACGCTGGTGATTCCCAAATAACATCACATGAAAGTAAGATCACATGTAAGCTGTTCTAAACTTGTAATTCAGGAGGTGATTGGAATACAGTTCTGATCTGCACACCAGAAATTCCCAACTAACATTTCATGCATTTAACTGATTCTACACTGGGAATGTAAGAATGGAATAGATATACTTTTCAGTATGAAATTTTAACCAATTTCCATCTTAATCTTCCAACTTAATTAAAAAAAGGATCTTTAATAGTAAAGCTTTAAATAACAATACATTTCTTTCTTGAAATATGAATTGAAACCAAATTAATTTCCTATTGACAAGTATAAAAACAAACTGCAATTTGTTTTAGTTTGAAAGGTTATATATTTGCAGGATGTTGATATATAAATTTGATTGACACTTGTTTAGTGCATGAATCTAACAGTCTATTCCATAACATGGCATAATGTTGATATTTACTTTTCAGTGTTTCATCTTATTACCACTACATGGATTTTTTTCCAGGGTAACACAGCTCTATGATGCTGGTGCTTGTGTGTACTTTTACTTTGGGTTCAATTACCGGGGCATCCAGAATCCTGTACAAATGTATGAAGATATAGAGGTTAGTAAGAATTTGTGTTTTTTTTTATGAGTTTTGCTAAGATTTTGTGATTAAAATATTCATTATGGATACACAGCAATTGCAACATCAGCACAAATGTGACGTAACATGATCAGTGTAAAAAGGTAAAATGGTCCAATTTGTGTCTTTGCAAAAACTGAAAAGATGCTGAAAAAGCATACACTGGAGGAAACATAATTCAATTAGTCACTCGATAATCTCAATTACATTGCCAAATAAAGGGTATGTTAAAAGAAAACCCTGATTATTTACAGTGGTGTCTGTATAACATGCGATAGAAGGCGCACCTACCAAAGTGAATATTTGGATGGCGGCTTAGTTCCACTTCCCTTGATGCTGTTAAGACTTAACAGACTATTTTTCTCAAATGGGACAATTTTACACCTTAGCAGGACACATTTACATGCAAATCTTGTTTTTCAAAGTGGTATTCCTTGTTTATGTTCAGTTGTGTTAATTTGTGGATAAAAATGTTGAGCTTGAGTTTTGAGTTTTTAGATGAGATAAATTATGTAACTGCCCTTTTGAATCAAATGTTGTATTGGTCTATGACCACTTATCCACTGTATCATACTGCATGTGTTTATGTGAATAGAGATGGACTAACCATTGTAAATGTTTACATAATGAAAGAACCCCCTTAAACCTTCGTAAGCAATACCATATTTTTTCTGTGGATTTAAAACTTTTACAAATGTATGCTCTTGTGGTACTAAATCATGACTTAAAAAGACATGAATTGGATTTATAAATCCATACATGTATGATTGTGGTCAAACACAGTACTGTTATCATCCTGATTGTGTTAATATTTTCAGTCCTGTGCAAGAGACGAAATCCTAGCCAACGGTGGGAGCATTTCTCATCACCATGGTGGTAAGTGCTTGTACAATATTAATATACCGGTAATACTTATTAGCTTGGACATCAAATTCTTAAATATGAGGAGAGTTGGTAAGGTCATTTTTATCAGCCTCAGTCATTGTTGCAGTTTTTTTAGCTCCTCTGATTTTCCCAGAAATGAAAATTATACTTAGCTGGTCCGTTTATTTTTTTTTTATTATTCTCATACCCAATATATCATAGAAGACTTTGTCGTTGTACAAATACTTAAACATTGGCCACAACTCAAAAACTGCTCAAGATAGTTAAATACAACAATTGTTATCAGAGATGCTCATATACAGCAAGGCCCAAAAGTCTGGCTGTCATACTTTTAATGCCCCTCAAAGGGCAGCATATAGTAGTCTGTTTGTCAGTCTGTCCAAAACAGTCCGAGTTTATGGGTTTTACTGACATAAAGGTCAGAGCTATTTTTTTCTGAAAAGCAATTAAACAGCTACTAATGAACTATTTTTTTTGGCATGTATGTTTTGATGACAGTAGATCAAAGATTAAGATTACAGTGAAAACTAAGACATACGGTGCTCAGGTTTACTTTGATATGGGTTAAATTTGTTGTGCAAATAGTGATTGCTTATAAGATTGTTTAAATGTTCATAAGAATTACTAATGACATTAAAGTCCTAGATTATGTAACAATATAATTAAACTGGAAAAGTCTGTTAACTAGGCGGCTTCAATAATTAAGTTTTCTTGCAGCTGCTGTTAAAATAATCAATAGTTGGTGAACTATAAAATTTAGAAAGTCATTAAAATATCAAAAGTTATTCTTTAACTATGTGGACTTGATTCTTTAAAAATGTGTATACATCACCATTTTCAGTCGGCAAACTCCGAAAACGCTGGCTCAAAAAGACCATCGGGGATGTTGGCCTGGGTACCATGAGAGCAATAAAGGAATACATCGACCCACAGAACATCTTTGGCTGCGGCAATCTGATGGTTGGAGAACCGGAGGAGCATGATTATAACGCTCATGCTGACGTGAAAAATGTGCTTGCTAGCAAATTGTAACATATCACATGAATGATTCAGCGATTGTAAACGATTGTGAGCACGATTCTTGAATGTATTTATGAAACAATGAGACAATCGAACAAAATATATATCACAGTGTATGTCAGAGAATTCTTTTGTACTTTTTTAACTATTATTGTACAATGTTCGAATGCTTGAATGAATCATATCTATTTTAAAATTCAAAACAAACAATTAAATATACATACAATATATGGTTTACATGTTTACCTGTTCATTAATCAAGTTATTTCACTATTCTTAATTTATCACTATTATTTCTTAAATTATAATTAAAACTTACAAAATAGAAAAATCAACCTATTGGGTACTAAGGGCTATTCCATTAAAACATCTAACCCACGGGGGGGAGGTAATTATTTAAATAGTATTTAGGTCTTTTCTTGCTAATTTGGACCCTAAAAGGGTGACTGTGCTTCTGTAGGGGTGGAATATCTTAAAAGTCCCCCAGGGGCCGGGGTTATATGTTTAAATGGAATAGCCCTAAAGTCACATTTCGCATTCCTGCCCATGCAGTGACCAAATATTAAACTATTTTTTCTTCTTTCTTTAAGTTCCCCTTGTTATTAAAAAGTTTTATGACACAATTGAAATATTCAGTGTTAGATGATTTGCATTAAATGTGTTTCAAAGGTAAGTGATGAAAAGAAGCTGAAGAGTCCATATACACATGTATTTGCTTATCCATAGTGTGTATACATGTGTTTGAGCATAATTATAGTCATTACCTTGACAACTGTTGAAGTTGAGGCAATCTGTTCTATGTTTATGTTTTTGTTATTCTGGATTAAACTTACATGATTTAAAAGATTCAGACTATTTTTGTTTCTAATTACTTTTAATGCAATATTTTCATTTTACTAATTCATAGCTTACTGTGATAATACATTGATGCTGAAAGTTCTTGTTATGAATGTTGTACTTCACTTTAAGTCATTCCAAAACCATACAGCTATTATTTTATTGCTAGAAATGTGGAAAAAAGGTTTGAGTGTAAAGTCTATCCTTAAAAGTTTCATTGGCGTTTTTGTTAGTTCTTTTTCAAATATGTTGATGATGAAGATTTTGGGGGAAATTTTGTTTTTGGAACGGCATATTTGAAGGACTTGCTGTTATCTGTTAAGCACTACAGTTTGTATAACATTGATTTCATTGACGAGCTCATCTGTTTGTACCGAAAAAGTATTGTCATTGATTTGCTGACATTGTCACCGCCTTTTGCATCATCTGTGTCAGCATGCATCAACTTTCACCTTGGCCATAACTTAAAACCTGTCGAACATATTCAAATAAAACCTACCACACATGTTGCCAAAGACAATACACAAGTGTTAAGCTAGGCCCATAACTCTGTTTTACATTACTGTGGAGTTATGCCCCTTGTTTGACTGAAAAAGCATCAGATGAGTTGAAGAACAAAATTCATTGTGATACATTTTAACAAAGGAATGGAATTATGATTTGTACATGTTAAATGTAGATTTAACCATAGGTGTACAATGTGGACTCTTGCTGATATGGCTATTCTTAAAATTGACTTAACCATAGGTAGCAGCGATAGATATTAATATACTTTTCACCTGCTCTGATATTGCCATAGCCTATGATAGTAATGCATGTACCAATAGTTGTCGAAATTGTTTTACTTATACACCATTGCTAATTCATGTTAAGGTATAAAAAAAACATGAAGGTAAGCTGTTCTACGCTGGTAATTTCTACTTGACATCACGTAAAGGTAAGCTGTTCTACACTGGTGATTCCAACTTGACATCACATAAAGGTAAGCTGTTTTATGCTGGTGATTCCTACTTGACATCACATAAAGGTAAGCTGTTCTATGCTGGTGATTCCTACTTGACATCACATAAAGGTAAGCTGTTCTACACTGGTGATTCCTACTTGACATCACATGAAGGTAAGCTGTTCTACACTGGTGATTCCTACTTGACATCACATAAAGGTAAGCTGTTCTACACTGGTGATTCCTACTTGACATCACATAAAGGTAAGCTGTTCTACGCTGGTGATTCCTACTTGACATACCATACCGTAAAGTCTATCCTTAAAAGTTTCATTGGCGTTTTTGTTAGTTCTTTTTCAAATATGTTGATGATGAAGATTTTGGGGGAAATTTGTTTTTTGGAACAGGCATATAAGAAGGACATGCTGTTACCGTTTATTTAGCACAACAGCTTATATAACATTGATTTCATCGACGAGCTCATCTGTTTGTACCGAAAAAGTATTGTCATTGATTTGCTGACATTATCACCGCCTTTTGCATCATCTGTGTCAGCATGCATCAATACACAAGTGTTCAGCTAGGCCCATAACTCTGTTTTACATTACTGTGGAGTTATGCCCCTTGTTCGACTGAAAAAGCATCAGATGAGTTGAAGAACAAAATTCATTGTGATACATTTTAACAAAGGAATGGAATTATGATTTGTACATGTTAAATGTAGATTTAACCATAGGTGTACAATGTGGACTCTTGCTGATATGGCTATTCTTAAAATTGACTTAACCATAGGTAGCAGCGATAGATATTAATATACTTTTCACCTGCTCTGATATTGCCATAGCGTATGATAGTAATGCATGTACCAATAGTTGTCGAAATTGTTTTACTTATACACCATTGCTAATTCATGTTAAGGTATAAAAAAAAATCATGTCTGAATGGGAATTGAAATTTTGCTATAGAAAACCAATTTAATTTAGTTCAAGATTTAACATGCTATTCGGCTTTCCAACCATTCACACTAAATCTGAATCTATAAAGTAATGTGTTGAAGGGAATCTAAACTTCTAAATGATTACACATGTCTTAATACATTCTCCAACTAGGGTATATACAATATTTGTTCTGGTATGTCATAATTAATGTTAGTGTTTCATTGTTGCATTATTTTATTTTATACCATAATTATTCATATAATATTTGTATTGTGGAGGCTTAAATGTAGAAGTATGATTTATTTGATTAATTTGTAAATTATTTACATAATTAAGTGTATATGCAATTTATATTACTTATGCATAATAAAAAGTACACAATTTATATCATCTGTTTTTCTTTACTTATTTTTTTTAAGGTTGAAACCAGAGCTATCACAGGAGGGATGAATATCCCCGCATTTCACCTTGGAACACGGTTATTTTTGTTATAAAATGCTATATTTTGCACAGAAGCGCCAATGAAAATTGAATTAGTAGAGACTATTATATAACTTTTTTGTTTCATTGAGCATCTGCTAGTTGTTCGGTGTTTGCTAATGTAAGTGTGTAAAGTAAATCAATTTGAACGATATAAAATCGCCAGTATAAAATCTGAGATCGAGTGTCATAAACCGATGTCTTATCTGTATAAATAATCTTAATTGTCACTAGGTGGATGCAAACAAGGGGGGGGTAGGTCTTGACTTACATAATTTTTATGCACATGTATCAGAGTGAAAATCTTTTGGAAAACTTTTGGAAGAAGATGCCTCCACAAACTCATACATAGATTATACTCAATGTCACATTAATCAGTGTCATTTCTGACATAACAATCATTGTTTGTTTTGAAGTTGAGTAAACAGAAATAATTATACTTCAAGTTTTGGGGTCATACAAAACATTTCTTGATTTTAAAGTATTTGTCTGTAAATTGTCGATCCTGATATGTTGCTATGTAATAGTATGGAATATTCCATAGTTACCATGACATCAGACCTCATTTAGTTGAACATTAATTCTGTTCAGCCAATGAAAATTGAGTTCACAGTTTTGCTAAGATGTTTCCGGCTGTTTTTTTACTGTGCCATTTACAATCAAGTTATATTCCATAATACATGGAATCAGGATTATTCATAGGATATCTCATTCTTGGGGTTCTCTAACGCTCAATGTTGATGAAATTTGGGTTACTTATTTGTTTTGGGGAGATCACATTATGATGACTTTACTAACAAAAAATTATTTTAGGGGTTTAAGAGATGCACATTTAGTTAGAATGCAAATAATTTTAGTGAAGAACTAAGATCTTTTTATGTTATGGAATATCCTGATTACAATGTAGTTTGCTGGTAGCCCGTCTCAATTAACTTGCTTTTGAGAATGTTTATCACAGTGTATAAAGTGTTTTAAACTGTTTCTGCAGTTCAAGGGGGACCATTCTTATGGTAGTGTGTAAGGGCTTGTTGACAAATATAAGATTTGTCCCTCATGCAACTGTGTCAGAATGGGCTATTATCTTTGTATGTTCATATCAGGTATCACTAGTGGATACAGGGGGAGGGGATGGCGCACGTGGCATGCGACCTCCACTAAACTCATCCATGTTTACTTCCCATTTCAATCAAGCAGAATAAAGTAATAAAAAAGGTCAAAAATGCATGATGTTTTACCCTTGCACCCACCCCCACCCCCTCCCCAACCCCCATACCCCCAGCCAACACTTTTTACCAAATTAATTTTGGTTCTGATGGAGGGCCATAATTCAAAAGGTTACGCCCCTGAGTTACATCTCTTACTTGGAATCCTGGATGAATGGCAGATGATACTGCCGAGTGATAAATCATTGTTTTGGCCATACCAAATTGATTCTATGTTTAGCCCCAGGTTCCAGTTTAATAATTTTATCAATATTGATAATTTGTTGTTTAATTTTTTCTGTTAAAAAAAAACTGGGTGCTCAAATTAGGTGACATATTTATTTCTTTAGTTCATACTCTAATTATGGTTCATCCGAGTGCATATAAATTTATGTGTGCCCTTGTTTATTGAATGCAATTTAGCTGCAGCATCTGTGTACATGTCTGATAACGTTTGCTGAATAATCAGTATCTCTGGTGAGCTGAAGATAAATTGTATATCATATGATGATCATATGCTTGTGTCACATGATGGTCATGTGCTTCATATGTAAGGCTATTTGATATCATTTGAATTTCTTTCAATGTAACATTTACACGCAAAATGGCAATAGCATCAGAGTATATAGCATCTGACCAGGTTTATGTCTACAGTTGTTCAAAGTGTGAGGAACATGACTTAAACATCGAGGCCCAGCACTTCTGTCCAGAGTGTGAACACTATCTGTGTGACAAGTGTGTGAAGCAACATAATGAATATCATAGCAAACATATGGTGTATGGGCGAAGTGACATTCAGAAATGGGCGGTGTTTTCGATAGACAGATGTGACCAACATGGCAAAGAGTTGGAGGTCCACTGTGATGACCATCAGGAACTTTGCTGCCATGTTTGTGTGGCACTCAACCACAGGTGATGAAAAATATTTATAGTTTTTTCACTGTGTTTATGTGTTTGTTGCCATTTTACAACGGGATTTAATTTTTTGAAAAGCAACATTTAATCAATCTGATTGTTGGTTTTGATATAAGCATAGCTTGTATTTATTTAATTTTGGCCAAATTTTCCCACTAATTATTAATGGTGTTAAATGGGTAGACCAGTCATGAATGTGAACATACAGATAGTTATAAAACTAATCTTTCAGGCAGTGTAGCAGCATCAGTCACCTGCCTGACATGGCCAGAGGCTTTTTGAAAACAAAAGAGTTCACCCAGCTGCCAGCAGCAGTGGACAAGATGAGCCGCAGGCTAGATGAACTCAAGAATGTCAGGACGAAAGATCAAGCCTCACTGAATGACCTGCACAAAGCGTTTTGGGCTGAAATAAAGTCTTTCCGCAAAGAGATAAACAACATCTTAGACCAGCTTGAGAAGAAGGCAGTTGAAGAGTTGAATAGCATGATAAAGGATTTGGAAAAGGGTGTAAAAGATGATGTTGAAAAATGTGCCCAGATGCATGACCAAATAAAAACCATGATGAAAAAAGTCCAATTGATGTCAGACAAACACAAGGAGACCAATTCCTACATTGGGTACAAAAGATGCCAGGGTCAGCTGACAAAAGGTGAAGGTGTGATATATGAGATAGAAGCAAGACCAAAACCAAGAGTATTGTTTTTCCCAAAGAGAAAGATTGACACTTTCCTTAAAGGCTTGGACAATTTAGGAAACACAGTTTGTACAAATGTGTACAGCTGTATTTCTGTAAAGGAGGTTTATGTATTAAGGTTTATGGATGACAGCTTTTTTACAGGTATATGTGAGATGCCCAATGGAGACATAGTCTTTACAGACTCTCTAAGTAAGAGCGTGGTGCTTCTGAACAGCCAATACAAGGTCATTGATCGCTGTTATCTTCCTGGTTGTATAGATTGCTTGTGTCATACCGTTGGCAATGAAGTATGTGTAGCAGTCTTTATAGAGGGAGTTTTTACCAAAAAGTCGGAAATCCACTTTCTAAAAGTGACCAAAGGGAAGCAAAAGAAAGTGAGAAAGTTCACCATAGACCAGAGGTGCAACTCAATTGCCCACCACCAGGGCCAGTTGTATGTAATCTATGGCAACAACCTCTACCAGTACACTGTGTATGGAGAACTTGTTGATATGATATATGAACAACAGAATGTTAACACCTGTGCTGTTAGTCCTGATGGGGAAAGAATTTATGTAACAAGTCTCTCTGCACAAAGATTGCTTACACTTGATAAGAGTGGTCAGGTATTATCTACATTAGAAGACCCAGAACTAAAGGATCCCTATGGAGTATGTGTCAACCTCAGTGGTTATGTGTTTGTGTGTGGGATGGGGTCTCACACTGTGTTACAGGTGGACAGGAATGGCAGACATAAGCTGGCCACAGTGGCCAAGAGGGCTGATGGCTTGCATTGTCCTGGGTCAGTGTCCTTCAGTGAACAAACCTCCAGCGTCCTTGTTGGGGCATCATCACAGTGGTATTGCTGTAAAGTTATGCTGATGCATATGTAGATAACAAAATATGCTTAAAATTTATGCAGTTTGCATTGCAGTCAACAAACTGATAGACTGAGATATTCTGGGCAAAGCATAACTGTGTGTTCCAAGTGTAAAGAAAAATCATATATATATATATATATATATATATATATATATATATATATATATATATATATATATATATATATAAGACATTTTCTACATTTAGATTGACATTGATCTTTTAATCAGAAGACTTATAATAACATTCTGTAAGAATGGATTTATTTAAGGTTGTATATATAAAATTCTATAATTGCAGTCTATTTTCAATGAAATTGGAATAGTTGAAAGATCTTTATGTTGTTTGAAAGAAATGAAATAAGATTAAATATGTTCAATACATTATTATAATTTTCATGAAATATTATGATTAATTCCGCCTTGAGAACATGCCCTTTTTCATGTTACTGTTACATTAAAGTTGTATTATCTGTGTGTTCCTATCTCCGGAAAGACTGTGTGTTGAAGAAATACATGCTGTCATTCAATAATTGCTTTAAGTGGTAAATCGCAGGCTTTCCAACAGCTCTTAAGTTCTTCAAAAATGATATTTATTTAAGCTTTACTAAAAAGTCAGAAAAAGTGAAAAAAAAAAATTCTTTGAAAATTCATATATTCCCATTTCCTGTCAGAGTAAAATAAGCATAAACTCAACTAGAATGTTCTTGGATAGGTAAATGGTTCCTTATTTTATTAGAATGGAGTCCTAAAAGTCCTAGTTCTATCCCTAAAATTAGTTCAGAAAAGCCCCAAAATAAGCTCTATTTTTTCCAGAAGCTTCAAGAATGGTTGAAAGCTGTAATTTCAAGACAAGTCATTAAATGATTTTTTCATAAATAGCCTCGCCTAAGCCTGTCCTGAATTTTTGTTAGAAGGAGATAGATATATGGTTATGTCATATATAAGTCAATTATTGTTTCCCAAAATGGTGATCAAAATTAGAAGCCAAAGAAAAATATACTGTACTCTTTAAGCGTGTCTTGAGTGTTACTAAGCTAAGTTTAAAATTGTATATTTTACAACGATTGCGAAACAAGTTATTAAAACATTATATTTACCACTCTCGTTGGCCGGATTGTAAGTGAGAGTGTGGTCTTGTATTGTGTGGGAAACTGGAGGAAACCCACTTGTCCAGCTTGATGACAACAAACCAAACTCATTTGCGCCCAGGCCGGGAATCGAACCCAGGTCGCCTTGGTAAGAAGCGAGTGCGCCAACCCCTGTGCTAACCGGACAACTAAGCATTGCTGATACATATGATTACTTTGTTTGGCAGCGACATTGTTGTCATGTTTTCATTTCCAACTAATAGTTTAAATGAATCTGTGTAGAGTCTTCAAACTTGATATGCACATTGGTCATAGTATTTATGTTTTTATGCATTAAGTCTAAGGTCATGGTGACCATTACTAGATAATTAACAGCCTTTTCCAATTTGATCGACTTTGTGTTGTCTTCAAACTTTTATTCTTTATGGATAGTGTTATTTATTCAAGGACACACAAGTTCATAACATGCACCTGGCAAGCAAAACAAGATATATACATACATAGAGAACATGATGATAAATGTACCCAAATAAAAACTGGGTCAATTTTATAATCGTTTTAATGGTATGATACGTATGTTGGTGTTAGGAGTAAGGACTCTAAAGGTGTTCGTCAAACTTGGTATGAACATTTGCTGTGGTCAATATATGATCCTTTTGATTTTGCGATCAGTAGGTTAAATTTCATGGGGCACATCTGATAAGCAGAGTTCTAGTTTCTTAGGGTTGTTTTTTGACACGTATAGTGTTTGCCATTTTGCATGAAGATAAATACTAGCTCTATGGTCGGGGTAATATTCTAGATCATACAAATACATTTTATCTCGACATGCTGATAACAGATAACGCCTTTGATACCTGCAGTACTGATATGTAGTTTGAATGCAATCTGATATTGCACTTGTTGGAAGTCAAACTTAGTCCTTTTCAACATTTCCTTTTTAGCTCGACTATTCGAAGAATAGGGAGAGCTATCCTAGTCACCTGAGCGTCGGCGTCGGCGTAACCACTTATGTTAAAGTTTTTGTAAGAGTTTGTGTACCACCTCAAATATTTTCAAAGTCCATCGATATATGGCTTTGAAACTTTGCACACTTGTTCACCATCATGATCCGAACCTGTGAGACTTTATACAATGGTATTCAACCACCCAGCCTAATTGAATAACCAAGTTATATAACTGTATTTTGAAAGTAATGGCCCTTTATTATTAGACTTAAAAATTCTGGTTAAAATTGTGCATGTTACCAAATTTATGTTAATATCTCAGCACATCATGTATTGCATTAAAATCTAATCTAACAGTGATCCATGCATGTTCGCCAAAACTTTTCAATCCTTACACTGAAAAGCGGCGGAATAGTCGAGCGCGCTGTCTCTGTGACAGCTCTTGTTACATGATCTTAAAGTCATATTTATGCCCCTGAAGGTGGGCATATTAAAATCGCACCGTTCATCTGTCAGTCCGTCCGTTCGTCCGGCTCAATAAATCGTGTCCGGGCTCTCTTGTATGGACATATTTTAAATTAACTTGCCACATGTGTTCAACATACCAAGACGACGTGTCGTGTGCAAGACCCGTGTCCCTACCTCTAAGGTCAAGGTCACACTTAGTTTTTATTCACAATGGAATGCTGCATAAAAGGACATAGAGTAAAGGTTCTCGTGTCCGGGTTGTAACTTTCCCTTGTATGGACATATTTTAAAATAACTTGCCACATGTGTTCGACATACCAAGACGACGTGTCACGTGCAAGACCCGTGTCCCTACTTCCAAGGTCAAGGTCACACTTAGGGGTTTGTTCACAATGGAATGCCGCATATAAGGACATAGAGTAAATGTTGTCGTGTCCGGGTTGTAACTTTCCCTTGTATGGACATATTTTAAAATATCTTGCCACATGTGTTCGACATACCAAGACGACGTGTCACGTGCAAGACCCGTGTCCCTACTTCCAAGGTCAAGGTCACACTTAGTGTTATTCACAATGGAATGCTGCATATATAAGGACATAATTGGATGATTGAGCGATAAAGCGAGCATGATTCTTGGAAATAACTATGGCTGAGTATGAGAATATCGAACAATATTATAATGGTAATAAATGAGATTTTTTTTCATTTCCTTTTATTGTACAATGTATAAATGAATGTGTCATTTCTATATTCAAATTTAAGACAAACAAAACAAACACACAAAATATCGCTTACTCTTTAATATGTTCATTAGTCAAATAATTTTTACAATTCCAATATATCAATTACTTAAATTGTAATAGAACAATCAACTTATTGGAAATTTTATCAATGCAATGACCTAATATTAAAATATAATTGTCTTCCTTCTGGAAGTTTCCCTTGTTATACAATTAATTGCCTTTATATGTTTGTCGAAAGTATGTGTGCATACTCATATATTTAACAGTTTTATAATTTGAGGCAGCTCGGTGCTTCGTTAATACTTTCTTTATTAAACTTTTTTTTTCGAAGACTATTTATAATTCTAATAAGGTTTAATGTATTTCATTTTACTATTCATTGCTGTTATGGGCTTACTGTGATAATGCATTGAGACTGCAATTGCTTGTTATTTGATTATATGTACATTTCTACTTTTCCATTAAGTCATTTACAAAAGTACACTATTAATTTCGTTGATGTACATTGGTCACATTGTTTGTGTGTTCATTCTGTATGAACACAGGGGTGTACACAAACAAGTTCCATGAAGCTTTATACCCGATAACTCAAGAAATGCAGTTAATCCTTATACTTACACTTCATTTTATAATTATTCAACATGGTTAAAATTAAGTAAAATATTGTGCAGCTGCTGTGTATTTATTGTTAAAAAAGGTTTGCAACAGCATAATTTTGTAAAGAAATGTTAACAACATACTTCTGTTTCTGTGTAAAATATTAGCCGATAATAAGTGGCATCAGCTCAATTTCTTTTTGCATAACTCGTAACATTTCTTAATGAACATGAACATTTATTTCTCTACTAACTGCAGATTCTACTATGTGGCACTCCCCAATGGGAACCAGTAGTGATATACATATAGGTGTTGAATAGGGAGTTTATATTAAAATCAACATCATCATCATATGTGTTGAAGTGCATCTGCCCACAACAGATCTCCAAGCGAGGGTTATACATTATCATATATAATAATATATTATAATATATTTCACCGAGTGGGCACCGAAATTATATTTCATGAGTGGCGTAGCCACGAGTTAAGTATTCACTTTTTATTTTCACGAGGTGAAATATATTTTTAACTTACACTGAAACAAACATATTTTTCTTTTTATTATATGCATTTAATTTGAATTAAACGTCAAACATTTACATTTTTTAGAAAGAAAAAAAAACGCCAATGTGTATGCGCACGTAATGTAATTTCGGAATCGTTGAATAATATCCCAGCCCTGTGCGAAATGATGTTTGCTTTGGAACCGTGATCGGGCTAAAACTTCAAACCAGTGAAAAATAACAAAATGATAGTTTTAGTGATTAAAACAGTGAAATATCAATATATCTCTATAAACAACCGGAAAGCATGTATTAAACATTATTAATTATGGTATATCATGATTCATGTATGTGCTTCATTTTTATTTATTTTTATACAAATAGTAATTCATATAACTTATTTGTATTTTGTTGGCTGGTAAATTATCTACATAATTAAATTTATAACGATGTATTGTGATTATTCAATTCATAATAAAGAAAAACATATTATACCAGGTACTGTTTATTGTACATCTAAACTAGTTTGAGAAGCAATCCATGGCTGAGACTTAGGCTATCACAGGTATGATGATTAACCCTGCATGCCACCTTGACACAGGGTGAGTTTGATTGTTGCAGGTAGAAAAAAAGCTTTATTTCAATGTAAGCAACTCGTATTTGCTACAAGGTGAATGCAAACTATAACTCGTAGGCGAGTGGGGCTCTACTTAATGGCATAAAGAAATAAGACATGCACAACTACACATCATGGCGATAATGTGTACAGGTATCCGCATAAACACTTTAAAACAATGGAAATAGTTCCCTCCACAAAGTATAACATAGATCATATTAAAAGGCACGTAACTCTCTGATAAGCAGGTCGTGTCTGATAGATAAAATGTTTACCAGGTATTGCTTACCAGATATCAAAATAATACCTCTAAAACTAGCGATATTTTGCTCCACACACTTAGATATAGACAACGTGTAAAAAGGGTGGTCAATAGCACACACTTCAAAGAAAAACTGGTCAAGATCAAAGATCTATGAAAATATGTTAAGTTCTCCAGTATGTACCAGTTTTTAAAGAGATACCTTTAAATAAGTTGGAGTAATTCACTCCACTGACAGCAATATAGCCACAAGTGAAACGATGATGTCCAACGGCACAAAAATGTAAGACTTCAAAGTATGTTTTCAATTCACTCACCGAGAACATTCTTCAATCAAAAGCAGTGAAATCAGCACACTCTAATAAGCTAACTTATTGTTGGTATATGCTTAAAACCTAGTGGCCCACTGTGAGTCTGAACCTAGAGAAATTGGTAATGATTTGACTCTGTAAATCGTTTGTAACCTAGTTGTCATGGTGTGGGGGTAAGGGTGTGTGCGATACATTTGACCTTTTATGTAAGAGGCAAAAAAACATTTCTAGAATATTTTAGAAAACTTTCAGTGGTAGGTTGTTGTAGATTTGCATTCTTAATTGCCTTTTTTGACGATAACAACTTGATACATTGTCAAACCTTTGCTTTTGTTTGGCGAAGGAGATAGTAGAAAGAAAACGTAAATTTGACCTATTCAACTGCTTAACAAACTTGGTGTCAGTACACATAAGAAGAAGTAATATTACTTGATCTGACATTTGCACTGGCAGCTGAACTGTTAATATAGAAAACAAATATCTAAATGATTGATCATCAGTGATCAAATTCAGAGTTAACTGTTAATGCGTTATTTCCAAAACATATGGCAACACTGATTATCGACTTCTTTTATCTTTAACTATACAATATTTCTTCCTCATCTAGCAAGGAGAGAAGAGTTTCTGCAAGGGTCATGGGCTCGTCTCTATGGAGTTTTTCTCAATGCGTGGTTGGGTTGCCACAAGGGGCATCGGCGATACAGATAAACATATACGTCAATATCGAAGGTATCTGGTAGGTTATTTAGAATGAATTTAGAATTTCTTGCATGAAATATCACCATTAGGATTTTTTTACCAATTATCAATTATAATATATTTATGGTTATTTGTCTTTCGTATTAATAGTTAACAATTGTCACGTCATGTACATGATTGATGTCACTTCCTGTATATGATTCTTTTTTAACTATCTTTTTTAATTGGTTTGGAATATTTCATAGAAATTATGGCATCAGGGCTTATGCAGATGAACATTCATTTCATTTCAGATTTGCCAATGAAAATTATGTACACATATATGCTTAAATATTTATGGAGCTGCTGCGTGCTGTTTTATATCTATGATACTTAGCCATTATCAATTAACAATTAAAGCCCTTGCTCACAATACTCAGTGTTTTCCATTACCCAAGGTTTCTCAGCTCGGGTACTTTTAGCCTTATCGTTGACAAGATGAGGGTTACCATTCGGAGCTCCTCGGCCATTTTTTCAAAAACAACCTCGGATGTATATGGACGGTTTACATACTTAAAAAGTGGTACGTTTAAGTCCGCTGCAAATAGATCGTGTAGTAATCTTATTTAGTAGTTAAAATTTATGACTTAACTCTTGGGAATCGTAATTATGTTTGCAATAATACACTTCACTGGCAATCAATTTAAACTGAGAGCAATGAATACAACTCTTAAACACTACATTTAATTAATACTTTTATTCAAAAAAATACGGACTACTTCAACAGATGTACCGGCATACATCCGAGGTTGTTTTTGAAAAAAATGGCCGAGGAGTTCCGAATGGAGGGTTACTTGAAAACAATCCGGATCCCAATATGATGATTGTTGCGTTGTTGGTTTAGTTCTTACAACAACCTGTGGAATGGGTTAGATTCATAAGATCTCAAATGGAGTTACATGTTTATTCATTCATACCCAAGCATCAAGTGAAATACAATACTACAGGCATAGCTATATATGAAACATAGTATTCGGTATGAATAACTACAATAGAGAAATATGCTGTAGTATATAAAGAATTGTGTCCCTTAGATACATTAAGATTAAGAATGCAACATCTCTCTTCTTTTAAAAAGAATTAGTAAATTTATGAAGAACACATTTAATCTAAAGTAATTTGGTCAACACCCTAGCGTTATCATTATTTTCAGCTGAGCAGAAAATCTTCTTGACAGATTAATTGTTCCAGCAGAGTGTATCTGGAAATTAATGAGAATATCTTCTAACTAAATGTTAACAGTTCAGATAAGGACACTTGAATCCTCCCAGAAATGTCATCTGAAAGTGTATTGTTTTCATACCGCAGATAGCTGTTGATATATCCAATTAACATTGTAGAAATATTGTCCACAAATATCACTTTCACACGGTTACAGAATATAGGCGATTATGAATTTCCTTCACAGCACAGAATATTGAAGAAATGTTTTACATTTGAAATATATTGAAGTATCACAAATATATATACAACATAACACAAAACACATCATAAATCAGTTCAAAGATCCAACCTTTGAGGTACTTTGACCTGTCTTCCTGATCTAGTGACGTACATGTTAGAGTTTTGATCAGTATTACCAGCAACATCAGTTGGTGCTGATGGTTGTTGTTGTTGCGACTGAGTGTTATCATGAGAAAAGTTTCGCTCTGATTGATTTTGTATGTTTCTGTCACTGTCATTTTGTGATTGATCAGTTAGACGAATGTCGTTGCCATTGCATGGATGTGTATCTATGATTTGAAATGGTTTTTCATTTGTCTTTAACAAATGATTTCTGTTTCGTCTATAGACACCACCATCATTAGTTTCAACAATGTATGATCTGTCATGCACTTGTTTCCTAACAATTGCCTGTTTCCAGCGTTTACCTTGTTTGATTCTAATTGTTTCTCCTTGTGACAATTGTGTGAGTGGCTTGGCAGATTTATCAAACCATGTCTTTGATTTGATTTTTGATTTTGACATTTTGCTTTTGATTTCTTGCCTATTTTGAACTTTCGGCTCAAGGTGTTTACGTGTTACTGGCAAAATAGACCTAGTCTCCCTACTCATTAGTAATTGTACTGGTGATTTGCCACATGAAAGCGGTGCATTTCTGTATTCGAGAACTGCAAGATACGGGTCTTTGTTATCTTGTAGAGATTTTGTGAAAATCTTTTTGATTGTTTGAATACATCTTTCAGCAACACCGTTGCCTTGTGAGTGTAACGGCGATGACGTAACATGTTCAAAATCCCATTCTCTAGCAAATTTGTCAAATTCCTGACTACAATATTGTCCTGCATTGTCACTAATGACTTTTGAGGGTATTCCATGTGTAGCAAAATAGCCCTTCAATTTGTGAATAACCGTGTCAGTTCTCATATTTCTGAGTAACCCGCATTCAAAATATCTGCTATACAGATCAACTACAACAATGTAGTTACTGTCATTCCAGTGGAAAATATCAGTAGCCACAACTTCCCATGGCCTGCTGGGAATCTGATTAGGAATCATTGGTTCCTTTACATTGGAGTTTCTGTGTTCAAGACATATGGGACAATTGAGTACTTTGTTCTTTATGTCTTTGGTCATATTGGGCCAAAACATTACACTTCTTGCACGCTGAGTACATTTCTCTATGCCTAAGTGTGAATCATGAACTTTGTCCAGCATCATATGTCTCAAATCTCTGGGAAATGCCGTCTCCTAAGTCAAAGTCTGAGCTAGAGACTATATTAGGAATGGTGAATTATCTGCAACGATTTGCACCCAATCTTGCAGAAATGACTAGTCTGTTATGACAGTTGCTGAAGAAAGACAGTATTTTCCGGTGGGACCCGGAACATGAAATTGCCTTGAACAAAATAAAAAGGGTAATAACTCAAAACCCAGGACAGGTACTCTCGTACTTTGATCCAAATATTGAAGTTGTGCTGCAAGTAGACGCATCACAAAATGGACTTGGTTGTGTTTTGCTTCAAAACGACAAACCAGTTTTCTTTGCTTCGAAAGCATTGACGTCTGCAGAAAGAAACTATGCCCAGATTACAAAAGAGCTCTATGCTGTATTGTATGGCATGACCAAGTTTCATCAAATGACATATGGACGACATGTTGTAGTCCAAAGTGATCACAAGCCACTTGTGAGTATAACACGCAAAAGTTTGCATGTTGCTCCGCCAAGATTGCAAAAGATGATTTTGCAATTACAGAAATACGATTATGAAATTGTTCATGTACCTGGAAAGGACATTCCAGTAGCTGATACACTAAGTCGCAACTATTTGCAAGATGAACAGATTGATGTATGTAAAGACATAGATGTTCATGTACATTCTGTCATGGAAAACATTGCTATGAGTGATCAGAAAATGACCCTGATCAAAAGCAAAATTCAGACTGATCAAGAGATGCAGACTCTGAAACACAATATTAACAGGTTGGCCTGATAAGAGACAGAACTGTCCAAATAGTATTTTACAATATTGGAATTTCAGAGACGAACTAACAGTCATTGACGATTTTTTGTTGAAAGGAAACAATGTCATAATTCCCAAAGATTATACGGTTTGATTTTGGTTTACAATAGTTCTCGAACTGGTTGTAGAAGTATGTAAGATCTTTTTGTTGATCGTCTGTTGGTCTCCAAGTGCTAAAAATGGAACGACCTTTTTCTCCAACCCACAGCATTAGGTAATTACACTTCACTTCTTGTGATTGTTCCTTTAGAGGACCCTCAAACATAAAGTCGGAATGTGACTTGAACGACTTGAATGACTGTGACAAATCTCTGCTGTCCCAGTCCATTTTGGGTGTTTGTCCTTGCATATTGTTAAAGCTTGCCATTTTGTTAGAATGAGCTTCACAATTACAATTTAATTATTCCATTTAATTTAAATTTAATCCATATGAATCAGTTCATCCCACTTCTGACACCATGTTGCGTTGTTGGTTTAGTTCTTACAACAACCTGTGGAATGGGTTAGATTCATAAGATCTCAAATGGAGTTACATGTTTATTCATTCATACCCAAGCATCAAGTGAAATACAATACTACAGGCATAGCTATATATGAAACATAGTATTCAGTATGAATAACTACAATAGAGAAATATGCTGTAGTATATAAAGAATTGTGTCCCTTAGATACATTAAGATTAAGAATGCAACAATGATTATACAAAACGAAAGTATATTTTGGGGTCAAAAGGACCAATATACATTTAAACCTTCACGAGGGGTCAAATATTGCCTATTTTCAGGTAACGGCATTTTGCTGTTTAAAATGCAAATTTATTTGAGCATATCTTATATAAAATCAAAGGCAGTATCTTCAGCTTTATATCATTGTATAAATTGTGAAAGTACCATGTTTAATAATAAGGCAATGAATATTTCGTGAAGGCACTAGCTTCTGTATGCATTCGAAATCGCACCGCTATAAAACATTAAATGCACGTTCATATCGATCAAATCATTGTTATCAGTGAACGAATCAACCGACGACAGCATATTCAGGCTGTTACCAGCTTTGAGATCCATGTTTGAATACATTTGATCATTCTTTAACGTAACAATTAAATTGAAAATGGCGACACTATCTCTAAACAAAGCATCCGAACAGGTTTTTGACTACAGTTGTTCCAAGTGTGAAGAACATGACTTAACCACTGAAGCCCAGCACTACTGCCCAGAGTGTGAAGACTATTTGTGTGACAAGTGTGTGAAGCTACATAATGAATATCATAGCAAACATACCGTGTTTGAACGCGAAGACATTCAGATGTGGGAAGGGTTCCCCATACGCAGTTGTGACCAACACGGCAACAAGTTGGAGGTACACTGTAATGACCATCAGGAACTTTGCTGTAGTGTCTGTGTGGCACTAAACCACAGGTGATTATGAAAAATATTTGTTGTTGTTTCAGTGCCATATTTGTTTGTTTTCATTTAACAAAGAGTTTAAATGTTGAAAATGAACATTTTTATCAATCCCAATGTATTTTAATTTCAGAATATCTTGTCTTATTATTTTTTTGGCAAAAGTTTTCAACACATTTCATTAAGTATGAGTTATACTTGAATCGTGTTAAACTTGAAACGAATAGATCTGTTAGAAATGTGAACAAATTTGAATTAATCTTTCAGGCAGTGTATCAGTATAAGTTACCTGCCTAACCTAGCTAAAAGCTTCCTGAAAACTGCTGACTTAAAGCAGTTGTCAGCAGCAATGGAAAAGATGAGGAGCAGGCTAGACGAGCTCAAGAATGCTAGAAGGAAGGATCATGCCTCTCTAAAGTATTCGTACAAACATATTATTGCTGTAATCAAGGCTTTTCGAAAAGAGATTAACACTATTTTAGACCAGCTTGAAAAGCAAACAGTTAAACAGTTAGATAGCATGATGAATGATTTGGAAATGTGTGTCAAAGATGACATTGAAAGTTGTGCCAATATGCATGACAAACTGAAGATCATGATGGAAAAATATCAATTGATTTCAGTCAAACACAAGGTGACCACTTCTTACATTGCGTACAGAAGGTGCCAGGATCAGCTTACCAAATGTCAAAGTGTGATACACGAGATAGAAGCAAGACCAAAACAAAAATTGTTATTTAATCCTAAAACCAAAATTGAAACTTTCCTCAAATGCCTGGACAATTTAGGACACACTGACATATTTCAGGTGTACAACTGGCGTAGTTTAAAACATGTTTCTGTAAAAAAAGACAGAAGTGAGTTGGCATGTCATATTGACGGTATTTATGAATTGCCCAATGGAGACATTGTCATTGCAGACTCTTCCAACAAGAGAGTGAAGCTTCTGAACAGCCAATACCAGGTCATTGCTCACAATGATCTTCCTGATTATCCACAACAATTGTGTCATACCATAGGCGAAGAAGTAGCTGTAGCTGCTGGACATGAAGTCCACTTCATCAAAGTGTCCAGAGGTGGGCTACAAGAGGTGAGGAAGTTCACCATCGACCATGACTGCTTCTCAATTGCCCACCACAAAGGCCAGTTGTATGTTGGCTCCACCACTGCCCTCTACAGGCACAATATGGATGGAGAAGTTGTAGATAAGGTATATGAAGACATGTCTGGTGACTTGACAGTTTACAGGTGCGCTGTTAGTCCTGATGGGGAGAGAATTTATGTAACAAATAACTATGCACATAAATTGCTTATACTTAATAAAAATGGTCAAGTGCTGTCTACATTGGAAGATCCTGAACTACGAGCACCAACCGGATTATGTGTCAGCCCCAGTGGTCATGTGTTTGTATGTGGGCTTGAGTCTAACACTGTGATACAGGTTGACAGGGAGGCCAAACAGAAGCTGGCCACGGTGGCCAGGGGTTCTGAGGGTTTGTGGAGACCAAAGTCAGTGTGGTTCAACGAAAAAACCTCATTTCTCCTTGTTGGGGACATTGGAGGAATTAGTGTTTTAAAGATAGGTTGAAGCATGTTCTGAAAACTAATAAATACACTTTTAAAATGGATGCATTTTGCTTTGAGGTCTAAATTGACAAAAGCAAGACTGAATATTTCTAGTAGAAAGACACATCATGTATAAATAATATGCATGTTCTACATTGGGATGAACATAGACTTAAACACGTTAAACAGAAAACTGAGTGTATTTGTATCAATCCGTGAAAATGTTTTTATTCCAGGTTTTAAAGTAATATACTCACATATATTTTTCAGTCCATTTCGTTTGAACTTTAATAAGGTAAAATACGTGTATGATGTACGTTTTCAAGTTGCCTCAATATGACATCAAGATGGCATCCACAAGTCATGAGCATGGCATGACATCGGAATTTTGTTTCAGTAGAAAGGCAGTCTCTATTGTAAACCTCAAATTTATGAAAACAAAACATGTATTTATTTACTTTACAAAAGTCAATTTATTGTTGACGTTTGTTTAGATCAAATAGATTTTGCTGTTTTTCTTCCTTTCTCCATTAAAAATCACCTTTTATACAATTTTAGTGAATTATTATTATTGATATAACTACCGTAATGTTTCTCTTAATGAATTAATATCCGTATTAAATGAAATGCGAAACTGTTCCTACAAGGAACATACATGTAGGAGTTAGAAGTGATTATAGTCATTATAAATGCATAGGTTTATACATTGGTTTTCGTCATTTACGATTGAAGATGATTTTGTTTTATCTATTATTACGTTTTGTGACCTTTATATATATGATATTTGATCTTCTATCTAAATTTAATAAACAAATGTAACTCAACTTACAGTTTGTCCAAACAAACTTAAAAGCAAATGTATATACTTCGGATTTAAAACTTTACGCACAAGAAAGAGAAAAAAAATCAAAATCAAAATAAATCGCAAGAATTGTCTTCAATATTATGCACTAATACACATAATTATATTTCTTGTTTTAAGACTTACGAAAAAGATACGTATATTATGTACTGTCACATTAAGAATTTGGAGGGTTGAAATTGTCTACCGAAAGGTCACTTTGTTATCAAACAAATTCCAAAAAAAATGCATAATTTGAATAATTTAAGCAGTAAGAAGGGAAAATGTCAGCATTATGGATTTCCTTGTCTTTACTATCTCTCAGTTATAAAAAACATATTTTGTGTTTAATATATAGAAAACAGAGTATTTACACAACTGTTGATAAGTGCAGATTGTCAGAGGTCATGGCGGATAGCAACGGGCAACTGATAAGCCCCGCCTAATCTGGACGCTGATTGGTCAGTCGGGTATTATCCGGCCAGTTTGACTAACAGGTCGCGTCATGTTAATTTCAAAATGGTCCTTAGATAACATTTGCGTCAAGGACTCTGGTTTCCTGTGCCGGGGTAATTTTAATTGTGTACATGTTATGTATGTGTTTCATTAATGGTCTAGTTATAATACAGAACAGAACAGAACAGAACAGAAGTTTATTTCGACTTATGCAACAAAGCATCTCGTCAATCAAATATATACAATTAAACAACATATTCATGCGTGTGATCATCGTTACAAGGCAGCCAATATCAATAACAATTCAAGAATAGCTCAAGAAATATGGATAGTGTTCATGTATAACAATATTGTGAATAATAATAGATTTAAGAAGCTGTTTATCTAGTTATTTAGATACATTATGGAAATGCAGATGGTTAGTGGTTACAAAAGTAATTATACGATTACGACTTAAACAATAGCATTGATTAATAGGTTTCTTCTATTATTTGCCTGTACCAAAATGTTACATAAATTTACAATAGTTGTTTTGTTATTACTACTAACTAGTTGAGTAAATTTAAACATGCTGGGTTTTACATAAACATACTTTTTAATAAAAATTGAACGGAGGTCATCGAAACAATATCATCTTATAACAAAATGAAATTCATCCTCAATTTCCTGTATATGACATAATAAACATAATCTTTCATTTCTTGGTAGTCTGTTTTGTCCGTACCTACTAGTTTCAATACGTAACCTGTGCGCTGATATACGTAATTGAGTTAGGTATTTTCTATTAGTATTGTTATATAATAAATTAAGATATTCAGCCATACCAAACTTACTGTGCAGATGCAAGTATAGAATATTAAGTTTCGCACTGTTGGCAATATCAGCACGCCACTTTTGTAGAAAATTATCGATTAAACGTTTGACATTATAATTCCCCGGATTAATCCAGACATCTTAAAATTCATTCTCCTCAAGTAAACATTTAACATTAGATGCCCAAGTTGTGAGGCCTTCCTCGCTTAAATCAACTGATTTACGGTATAACAAATTTAATAAAATATTATTAGACTGTTGTACTTTGAACCAATATTTAATAATTAGCACGTATCTGTTAATATATATTGGATAACGCCCTAATTCTCCGTAAACAGCCGCTGTACATGTACTTTGCTTAACTCCTAGTAACGATTTGCAAAATGTTAGGCCTAAAAAAAATATGTCCGTTTCTGGTAACCCGACCCTACCTATAAAAATGCGCCGACACTAACTATTTTTTTCCGTTTCTGAGCAAAAAAAAATATTCGTTAGCGAATAGAGAGTTACGAAGGGCGGATAAATGCAGATTTTAATCAGAATTATTGTTTATATGATAAGACAAAGTCAGGCAATGACAGTAATGTAGGAAAGACCGCCATGTGCAAGAAAACACTCTGAACTTACGACAGATTTTGAAAAAATAATAATGATAAAATAAAAAAAAATCCCTACCTACCCTACCTAGAAATTTTGGGAAGGTTACCCTAAACGAACAATTTATTTTTTTTTGGCCTTAGGTGGATCCTTTCTTTATTTTTCGATTTTGATTACCCCAGACAGAACTCGCATAGTTAAGAATCGAACCTACAAATGAGTCAAACAATTGAAGTGCAATTGAACATTTTGAAATTATTATTTTTTTCAAGAAATGTGCACCAGCATCAATACGACTGATGAACAATGAATATTTTCAGTTTAGTAAGAAACAAAGTAGTTTGTATCATAAAGCACGTCGCCATCATGAAATATCATCACTTTTTTAGCTGAGTTAATAACTCTTTATATGCCATCATAGATGAATAGTGGTGTAAATTGTTTGAAGAGTTTGTTTATGCATTTAGCTCTATAAATCAAATCAGAATGTTGACATAAATAGAAAAGCATGCACATGTCTACTTAATACCAAATATTTGTTCAATAACTTCTGTATTTACAACTCACAAAATCTTCAACATATTTTCTGGATTTTTTTTTAAAAAACTCTGAAGATCTAAATTTAAAATAGAAATGAATAAAAAAGGGTGAGTACGTAATTTCGTTTCATGCAAACATTAAGTGAGAAAAATGTTTCATGGCAAACAAAATGGCGTATTTGGAATGAAAAATACCGATTCTGGGAGAAGACATTTTCTTTTAATTTTTAAAAATAAATGCGTCCAGTGTGTGGCGAAAAACATATTCTTCAATCGACATCTTAGTTTGGTATCATAACTTTAAAGATAAAAAAGTTCTTGGACAGATTGTGGCTCAGGAGGCAATGTTTACAAATAAATGTGTTGAATTTATCCTCACTTTTTTCGTATTTTCTCGGCAAATATGGCATATCTCTGCTTGTTGTAACCGTTCTTTCATATATATATTCCTATCTTTCAAACGTCATGGTTATTACTCGACAGTACACGTTTCCTGGCCGATTTTTTGTACCTTAACCCCCATTTTGTTAAGTGCAAGCACATTACCCACAGTTTGGTGACAATGCAAACAACCTTCTGCATCATTTCAAAATAAAAGTGTGTTCAACTGTTCATGTTGTGCTGTAAAATTAACTACATACCTCTGACTAACTACAATTGTATGTGTTTACGATTATACCTGATTACCACAAGTGAATGAAGACAAGAAACAAAAATGACAAATTATTTAAAATTTTAAATAAAATACAGTATAGAAAAATACAAAGCCTAAAAATATTGTACATTTAGTACAAACACAATATGTAAATAGTTATGATTGGTATGTATTACCACAATGAGAGAAACTACCACACACACACACGCACACGCACACACACACACACACACACACACACACACACACACACATATATATATATATATATATATATATATATATATATATATATATATATATATATATATATATATATATATATATATATATATTTATTCCTTAAATGAGTTCGCAGTGCTGCTGGACCATAGTTCAGCTGATGAACACTCACACTCATTATCGACTGCGACTGTCCTTTTTGTCAATAGTTCACAAGAAAAACGTCAATAGTATAGTTCAAGTGACATGACTTCCCTGATTACTGATGTACATAAATATAATATAATATGATAAATACCCATACGGACTTGAATTTATTTCAATTGGATTCCACGATTCTTTTGTTGTACTATTAATTACTAGTATCTGTTTCGCATGTTTTACCGCTTGGATAAAACCACTGACGGGAATAATCAATAATTGTAATAATTAAAAATTTACAATCAGCAGGAATATCATGTAAAATCTAACCAGTTATATACATAAATATTGACATGTCATCTTGTTTACGTCTCGCTAGGGCTAAATAGTACATGTATACCTGATGTACGGTGATCTCCCGCGTGTATGTCAGATAACCGATTTGCAGTATCAGTGATTTTTTATCCGTAGAAGTCCTCATTTGAATGTTATTATCGTTCGTAACAATGTGTACTGTCACTTGCCTGATATCATTGCTCTCACATCATCCTTACCTTATCAAATGGTTGTCATCAAAGGTGGGGTACAAAAACGAACGTAGTGCAGTTTGAAAGCATATTTGTGGCGGATCCGTGGCCTAGTTGTAATACACTTGACTGTCAATCCAGGGGTCACAGGTTTGATTCTCTGCCGCACAACTAAAATTAAGTACTAATCGTCTTCCGGCAGGGTTGTTAAATCGGGGTCCCGTGTGAAGTGCTATATACACTGGTGCACGTTAAGTAACCAGGGCAGCTCAAACCAGAGTTACATTCTGTCTGTGCAATATGCTCCAAAAAAAAACTAAAATGACATACAATCTTATTGGAACACTCGCCGAATGGACAAGATCCGAGTGCGTGTATAAATAAGCTTACATATACCTTGATAGCATAGTAAATTATTTGGAAGAGGGTGTGAAGGATGACATAGAACGTGTGCCAATATAAATACTAGTAATCATGGAAAATTTAGGACGCACTGACGGAGTTCAGGTGTACTCATGCCATAATTCAAAGAGTATTGTTGTTACGATTCAAGATGATAAGTTTAATTGCTATATTGAATGTTTATGTGAGATCATGGAGATGCCCATTCGATACTTTGCCATTGCAGACAGAAAGAACAGTAGATTGAAGCTTCTGAACAGCCAACACAAGGTCATTTATCCCTGTGATCTACCTGCTGCTGCACTACGCGTGTCTCAAACAATAGGCCACGAAATAGCTGAAGTTGCTTCAATTGCAGTCTTTTTACTCATTGTGACCAGAGAGAAGCAACAGAAGGTGAGAAAGTTCACCACGGACCATCAGTGCTATTCGCCAAACACCAAGGCCAACATTATGTTGGGTCCTACACTTCCCACTACCAATACACGATGGACGGAAAACTGTTAATAAAGATATATGAAGATAAGTCTGGTTACTTTACAGTGTATAAATGTGTGTTAGTCCTGATGGGGAGAGAATATATGTAACAAAATGCTCTGCATGCAAATTGCTAACACTTGATAAAACTGGTCAAATGATATCAATATTACAAGACTGTGGACAGGGAGGGGAACAGAAGCTGGCCACAGTGACCAGTGAAGCTAAAGGTCTGAAATGGCCCCGAGTGAACAAACCCCCAGTCTCATTGTTGGGCATCTTGGAGAGGTCATTGTTTGCGAGTTGACTGAATCAAGAATTTACGAATGAAAGTGAAATACTAGTATATTTAATGATATGTGCATTATGTATTCTCTTCAAAAAAAGGAAAACAATCATATCTATATAAAATTATTATCATGTTTGGTACATTTGAAAAGCCTCTGTGTAGTGTAACAAAAGGGAAATACATATTACAGCATATTCAACAAGAACATGTAGTGGACAGAATAGATTGGTTATAATAAAAGACCTAATGTTTTTATGGTTTTTTTTTACCTTTACAATTGAAATACTAGTACTAATACTAGTATTTAAATCATGAAAACATTACTTGCCTTGATTTTGAAAAAGGAAGCATTGATTGGGTGATGTTGAGCATCTGCGTTTAGTTAAAAAAAAATCAGGTGATAAAGAAGCGGACACAAACAAATGAAAATATTGGCATTTAACAAGTCCAGGTCGTGCACACTTAATGTGCAACTTATCAACTTATTTCTAAATCCAACTTGTCCGTTTCCTCCAAGCAATCATGTCATTTGTGTTTCCCGTTTTGAAAATAGCGCACTATGGTTTCCCAGTTTAAATCATATTTGTTTATGAGTACAGATTAATAGTTACGCTATGTTAAAACTTTGACGTTGAAGCAATCTGTCAGTTGAAGGAATGATTTCACTATTCACCATTTCAATATGGTAAACAGTGTTGCATCTAGTTATTCAAAATCCTTCCAGCTGTTAATAAGTGAGTAATAGGGAAAACACGAGGGCGAAATGGACGAAACTCTTTTAAGCAAACTTCTATAGGAAATGGACTGGAATGTTTAAACCCGATGTTAAATGGCTACTCCCCAAATGGGCCTTGCCGGATTTTAAACAAACTCACCCTACAAACTATGTCAATGTGTCTTCAGGACACATGATGGTAACAAGGGACAGTTGGTCTAAACATATATCTCCTAAGAGGACATTAGCTCAATCATCACATGTGGAACTTTTCCATGGCCTCCCATAATAAACAAGTGCAGGTTTTGACCCCACAAACTGAATTGGGTACTGTATATCACAGTGATCGTTGTCAACTTAATCACACTTTTCACCATATTAGCCATTACAACTGGTTTGTATGATGTATTGCTAATATAGTGTGCTCGGCAGAAACTCATTTGTCTGGCTTGTTGACTACCTACGAAACTCACATGCCCAGGATAGGAACTAAACCCTGGACCCCTATGTGAGAAGCAAGTGGGCTAAATGAACAAAATAGCTTTACTTCTTAGCCAAAATCATTCTTCAGCTAACAAAACAATAAAACCAAATTTATTTTATTCATTTATTACCTATAACAATAACAATAACTGTTCCACAATAGAACACAATCATAATATACGTGGAATATTCATAAATATACATTATGTGATTATCTTAAGAAAATTTTAAAATAATATTGTGACCATCCATGTCCAAAGCAATAATCAGAAAAGGTTTTAATCTAATACAAATCATATTAAGCATCATTCTTTAAGTTGTAATGAAAAAGAATACCATTTAAAACAAGCATGGAAATACATGTATCAAATTAAACAATTACTTGTTTGGTAATAGAAAGTTCAATATTTTGTTTTTCAACATTTCAGCAATATTTTCATTGCACTTATGAAAATATGTCAATATTTCTTTTTTTAAAGCTTCACTCTCTCAGATTGAACGTTTTGACACTACTTTTTTTTTTTTTTGTCTTGAAACGAGCCAATTTTTGCGAAAATCCATTAAAACCAGTTAAATAAGACTGCTGACAAAAAATAAGATCGCAAATTTTTATATTTACGTTCAAATTGATGTTTAATGCATTTTTCTTAAACCGTTAGTTTAGGCCATAAAACATTAATTTTTGAGCGGAAATATGATTATCTAAGATCTGATTTTTTGCCAGCAATCTTATATTATTGGTTTGCAGATATATACGCACAAATTTGCTCTTTCCAAGACAAAAAATAAAAAAGTTGTAAAAATGGTAAATCTGTGAGAGTGCAGCTTTATGTCTAAAATTCAAAGGGTTACAATCTATGTATCATCATTAATTAATGAATCCTGTGACTAAAACTCTAGCTAAGAATGTAATCAATTTATATGATAATGGGTGCAAAATATACACAGCATAATGCAGTATTTCTACAAACCAATCCATTTCAAATCAACATTTACCTCTTAATTTTTGCAACAAAGCCAAGCTACAGTTGTGAATAAGAATTATATTTTTAATTCTACTATTAGTGTTACTACTAAATGATTAAACTAAATTCAAACACAGTATTTACAATTGTTATCAATATCGAAGAACTTATCAAACTTTGATACATGAAATGGCCAATTTCATTAGAATGTACAAACATTGAAACTAAAGACACAAAATGTTTGAAATAACCATAAATGAACACATACTTCAATAATTTACACTCTACCAGAAGAAAACATATACAAAAAATATATTTTACTTATCTACATATATTCACAACTTAAACATTTATTTTAAATATCATATTGATAATCAAAGCTAGAGACAGATCCAATAATACGAAGCTGAGTCCATAATTGAAAGTTAGAGGGAAATAAAGTATTTAGGTATCTGATGAATAAATGAGCAAGTTTGTTCATTTTCATCCACCCAATGGCAATAATGTTAACTTTTTATGTCGAGTAACACCATATAATTTTGATATCATATGAAAGTGTATTGCTTGCTGATGGCTGAATTTTGTAATAAATTACTGAAAATACATTATAGGTTAAGTTATTACAGTCTGTAATTTTGTTCTTCAATTCAATCATAATATGACATGAAAACACCTAAAAGAATTTTGCCATCTTAGAAAGACAGGTAAAATTGTTTTCAATATAATTTTATCTTCTTTCTGTGCACATAAACCTTCTCAAATGATACCAAAATGATAAGGGATTACCAGGCTTCCAAAATTCACATCATTGAGGATTTGATACTAATTACTTACAGTAATCAAATGATGATGTCTGCTTGTAGTTTTTGTACTTTTTACAACATAAATTATCATTTAAAATATGTCAATTTACAATGTATGACAACAGCAAAAACAACAGACAAATGTTCCATTTATTTTCTAAACAAAAACATGAACTGAAGGGCTTTCTTTTTATATAAGAGATCAGTACTCCACAGGAAAATAGATCATCTTAAACAAGAGGCCCTCGAGGGCTTTTGCTTTACTGGCATGAAGTTTTTGGTTATATACTGAACTCACATTCAAAGGGAAGCAACCAGTGAACCATGTGTTATGGAGGGCATGAACTACTGCAATATACACACAACTCTCTGTACAAAGTTGTCTCCACTAGAAATTAATGCAGCATTTCAACAGCTATTAAACAGTCATGCATGGAGAGTTCTGACTGGCCTTAGAAAGGAACCAAACTCTCATGGATACATAACTTCTATATTAGTTTGATAAGATACAATCAAAATTGAATACTGTATCACTTTCACAAGAAATTATTCACAGACATGCAGAAGACGAACACCACTTCATCGCCTAAGCTCTTCTGGCCTTTTGCTAGTAGAGCTAAAAATATTCAAGTACCTGATCAAATGTTTCATATAGGCCATACCAAATTGATTCTGTACCTGATCAGGTTTTTCATTTAGGCCATACCAAATTGATTCTATGATTATCGTTCAGTTCCATTTTCGTTAACTAGCAACCAAGCAGGAAAAAATTAAGCAGAAGCTACTAAAGTAAATATATTCTTTTACAACAAATCCCATGATAGCCTTTTTTACAAACAAAAATCATTAAGAAAGCATCATATCATATAAATTTGCAAGACTACATATCAGGAAAATTAAACTTCTCCCTCATTATGATCTTTTTTGAGATCATTCTTACTACCAATATAAAGCTCTAAAAACAATTTATTTGCTTTATTTAGACTTTAGTAAATGTTTGTTCTTTCATTTTGACGGCTGACAACCTAACAATCCAATGACGAAAAACATGGAATCAACTTGATACGGTCTTAAATTTTAAGTGTGAAACGTGAAAGACAACGTTACTTCAGATCATTTTTTACAACCAACGACAAAATACAGAGAAATGGACCAGCCATTTTATTTTGCACATAATCTCATCATATAATAAAAACAGTTTTGTTTTAACTGAAAAGCTGAACAGTCAAGAAAAAAATGGTCAACTACAACTAAAATAATGTTGAACTGAAGTTAAACTGTTACATATTCACAAACTAAGTCCAATCACATAAAAAATAAATATCTTAAAAGAAAGAGTCTTTTTTATAGAAAGACTGAAGCAGAAAAATGATATCTTAAACATGAAATTAAACTAGTACGCAAAATATCTTGCAAACCCACTTGAAGAGACATGGAAATAAATCAATATCCTTTCATGCTCGAAAGTACTAGGAATGAATGAATAATGATAGAAAAATCTTTACAGTATTGCGTAGTACATCGATGTTATTGCAAATACAGAATATTGCAGATCACCACAATTTCACAAGGATTTAATATTTGTGTTCTTTCTACAAATCAACCAGGTCATGGATTTTAAACCTAGGGAAATAATAATTTAATGATGTTTTTCGATGGCTAAACAATGGCTTTAGAAAGTCTTAATCTTGAAAAGTTGCAAAGAACGAAATATCGCCAGAAGGACCTCGTGAAAAAACAAAACAATCTACAGAAGATAATATATTGCACAAAATCAAATAAATTTATAATACATTGTGGGACCAGTTATTATCAAAGTAAGTATCGTACAATCATTTTTTCGAACTGGTAAATTCATGTTGTTATATTTTTTTTCTAAACACAAATTGTTGTATTGGTCTATTGAGTTTGAATCTGAATAACTCTTTCAAACCAGTAAGTGTTTATAAGGCAATCTCTAACAAAAAAATATTCCCTATGATATTTAGTCATATGCTCATTGATAAACATGGCCAAAATTATTCCAAGATAAAATATGTTTACACCTTGATTCAAGCTAATTAAGGTAAACACCAGTGTGACGGAAAAGGTAGAACAATAACCAGTAAGTGGATTAAAAATCAAAATTCTTAGAATTCATTTTTTTTTTTCAAACGTTTTCCAAAAAGTTCATAAACGCTCTATTTTTGCCCCGCTTATTTTTAATAAAAACAGAAGAAACCATTGTGGTATTTGAAACATACTGGTATGTTAAAATAAAATATAAACTTTAAGAACTGTTTATTATTATTTGTGTCCGCATCCTTCACCAGCTTATATATATAGCCTTTGTTAAGCATTTCTAATGCAAAATATGTGGTTTGGATATTTTGGACAGTAAAGTATGTGGCCACATACATTTGTTCTATAATACCCCTGAAAACAGCAAAAAAAGGCAAAAATTCCTATTTTTAACCTTTAAATAGTTTTAATATCATATTATTAGAAATTGTTAGATGAAATAGAACTCTTTTTGTATATATTTATATTAAATAAGGCTGATATTTCATCATAACTTAAATTTCAAGCTTCCCTTTTATTTTCTTATCTTTTGCAAATTTGCGGGGCTAAAACTTTTGCTAAGAAACTCATTCTCTAACACATACACCTACCATGTTAAAAAGAAAGAAATTTACCAATATTACCATGACAGCAAATCAAACATTTAAATCACAAACTAAATTCAAAAGTTCAAAGTTAACAATATGTGTTTGAACAAAAAAGAACTGAACAAATTCTCTGGGTCTTTACAATCCAGTTACATTCTTAAATTTTAACAATCCACTTTGTAAGTGCATTTTGTCAAACAGATCATTGAGTGTGGGCGTTTATGCGTAACAGAATTTTAAACAAATTTTTAACAACAATTTTCGCTGTAACAATAAAATAATACAAAGATACTCTCCAAAACCATGAAGAACAAAACAATATCTAATCAATACATAACTGGCAAAAACAATATGAAAACAGTGTTCAATGACAAACTTTACAAACAAAATAGTTCTCAACTTCTTTCACTATTTACAACATGTTTTGATCATTTTCAAACTTTTAATATTTTTTTTTGGCACATTTATATATACATGCAAATGAAAGACAACAGAATAGTGTTATAATTTTTTTTTTCTTCAAATAAATACATACTATGCACTTTTAGAGAATACATGTACATCACATGCAAAGAAATAACTTATTACATATATATACTTAAATATACATATACAAAATTAACTGTACAAAGAAATAAGTGGCAAACTAGTGGCAATAAAAGAAACATGATCGTTTAATTGAAATATGTACATGAAGTGGATTGCAAGCACTCACCAATGCTAACCCTTTTCCGCTCTAAATTGGCCAAAGGGGAATAACTCTATCAATATTTTAATCAGAGAAATGTGACTTGCTACTTAAATTAATATTTTCACTTATGTGAAAGATATTTTATTTCTAACATCTTTAATGACTTCCAAGCGAAAGCATTCATGAATCATATTTTTTTAAAAAGGGGAACAAAACATGTTGATGCATATTTTTTTCTTATTAACCCTTTGCATGCTGGGTAAATTGTCGTCTGCTCAAAAATGTCGTCTGGTTTAATCTAAATTTCTTTCATTTTACTTAAAACTTTGGGGATATATTGACTGAGTGGCAAACAGCTTGGAAACTGACCAGGCGCCGAGTTACTTGGTGTCTGGTCTGGTTCCAAGCTGTTTACAAAGCATTTAAAATCGCCATCAGCAGCCTAAGGGTTAATTTTATTGCATTATTATGTTTTATTCATTTGACTTTCATGATCAAAACAAACGAAAAGGCATATGAATTTTTACATCAACATATACTGTGCCCCTTTAAATGACATGAATTATTTTTAATAACAATTTTTGCCCTATTTGTATTCATAAAGACAATTTAACAGAAGAAAAAAACAACAATAAGAAAAGAAACATTCAAATACTTTTTCTACATGAAACATACTTTTTTTTACAATATTCAATTCACGCCACAGAAAATCTCCATAGATATTTTCCTGATGAAGTCAAGATTTTTAAAGCTTTAAGATGAAGAGCACCTTTCCATTTTAAGTCATAAATCCATCGAAAGGCACAGAAATAATGCTTGAAAAAATATGCTGATAAAAAAATGGATGACAATTAAATTCTTTAATTTCGATGTATTTTTAAGATGCGAAATTTAAGTCACTTCTTGCGTAGAATTGACAAAAACATATTCAGTCATTAAATGTAAACTAAGTCATACTAATTGCTGAATTTTATAGTAAATTTAGCACTATTTCTGCAAAGAAGTTATATTGCACAATATCAGTAACACTGTGTATCACTATCTACTTGCTGGATTTCAGAGGTTCAAAATTCAAAAAAAGATTCTTTTAGCTAAAAAATTTGTAACATCGTAATACAATGTTAACATACCTTTTTCATGTACACAAAGACCAATGTCTTAATCAATTTTCTTTTATTTCAAAGAAATAACAATTGAAAACTTATAATTATTCATAGTTGATAAATCAAAGTTTACATAGAAGAGTGCTTCGATAAAAGTAAATCTTTTGTTCTTTTTTTTTTTTAAATGATTTTTTTTATTTTTTTATAAATGTTATCCATATAAGTGTTCTCAATAGCAAATGAAAATGACCATCAACCAAACATGATATTTTTCATTTATGCAAAGCTGCAGCCTATTGAATAAAACATGTCCACAGATTATAATTCATTTGGAACAGCTTTCCTATTTTCCATTGAAATACAACCTTGGAAGTAGAAGTTGTTTGAAAAATTTAAAACAATAGTGTTAATCAATCGTAGGGTTTAAATGTGTATTTTGTATTACTAAGTTTAAAATGATTGATAGTGAAGTGAATTATTGCATAAACAATTGAGATTTCAACCGGTATGAGTACAGTCATTAAGTTTAACTGCTTAATTGAAATTATTCAATTACTACACGATCTGCTTGTACTATAGTTAAATGTAAAGATTTCTGACATTGTAAACCATCCATATACTTCAGAGGTTGTTTTCGATGGAAAATGGCCAAGGCGTTTTGAATGCTTATCATATTGCTAGTTAACCCATTGAAATAATTCGATTGGTTAGTAATCATTGGATAAATATTGACCAATCACTTAAAATTTTGAATAACATTGATCAAACCAAAAACAGTTAAGTTTTTTTTACAATGGACTACTTAGTACTTCTTAAAACTGGTTTCTTGCCCTGTTTAAATATTGTTTATCATTTATTTACTACAGGTATTCATTCCTCATTTAAAAGATTTCATACATTTAGCAATCATCGTAAAAACCAGCTCACATCATGTATTATGCCGATGTGAAAAGCACTAGACCAAGTGTGTGCCAAAAAGCCCTGTTACAAAACTTTTAGAGAAAAAGAGTAATACTAAGAATTTGAAAAAATATAATTTCGTTTTGTACACTTTTACTCAGCCTCTATTGTATTTCTTATTCATCTTCACTCGGCCTTCATTTCAGACTTCATCATTTCTGCCTGAGGACAGCCAATCAACTGTAGTGTTGCTCCAGTGCTAGCTAGAGTGATCTGCCCTTGTTTTGTTGTTGTCACGGTAACAGGAACCAGAGAGAGGCTGGTCTGAGTCACTGAGGCGCTTGATAGGCCAGATTGTGTACCAGATGACGAGACTGAAAATATCGCGTTGGTCATTCCCTGGTTTGCTGTGGAAACCTGTAATAAATGATGTCACATTTTGAATGCTATGGTATTATGAACATTTATTTTATGCTTAACGGTGGTTTATAGAATGTTATTAGTGAAATGTCAGTGATTCATTCTGAAGGCTTCTCGAACAATCTTAGGTCCTTTTTAACAGGTTCAAGCTAAGCACTCTATTTTTATTTATTGCTTAATGTGTGTAATATTCTCTTTTTTGAAGAGCATGTAAAATTCTCTTTGTCTGTTTTTCCTTTGTAAAAATTTAATGTTTTGTAAGTAGATTTATTAAAAGAGCAGTGGAGGCCATGGAAGCAGACTACATTCCTTGATTATACATTTTGAGCATGTCTTTGTAGTCCAGTGATGGGCAATCAAATTGAGCTGTCATGTAGCTTTACCACTAACAATGCTTTAAGTTTTAAAACTAACCTGCTGCAGGGAAAGTGTGGTCGAGGCTGTAGAAGGTTGAACAGACATTTTGAGCAGGTCTGTAGTCGAGTGATGGACAATCATGTGGGCACGTAGCTTCTGAGCTGTCCTGTAACTCTTGCCGCATTTACACTTGAATGCTTTCTTTATTCTGCAGAAAAGACTGAAAAAAGAAAAACCATGCCAGGGGCTCATTGAAAAGATATTTTGGTTGATTTGAAGTGCCAATTCAAATAACTTAAGTGTAGTTAATATACTTAAACTTTGTTATTTTGCTATATATTTGAGTGTATTAGACTATAACCAGTATTAACTAGACGCCAAGTGGTGGCTTGTCAACCCTCGACACAGACAAAATGCTCTTCCATGGAATTGCAACACAGAATTATTGAATAACAAGGAGTTGCACAATACATGGAACTTACACACTCCACTTTATCAAGGTGAACCCCTATGGCAAGTTTTTTTTTTTTAAATCCTATAACGCATGGTGAAGATACAGCCCAGACAAAGTTAGGTTCAGAACAATTCCTATCAACAGTACTCATTTTGACATTTAAACTATTATATGGAACCTTGAACATTGAGGTTTGTGCATGACACGCCACCTCATCATGGTGAAAGTTCATGGCAAGTATTTTTATAATCCTATATTGCATGGTCAAGATACAGCCTAGACAAGTATCATTGCAACATTTGTCTTCTTAAGCATGACCTTGACTTTAAAGGTAAAGAGCTGGGTCCTGTGCCCGACTTACCACCTCATCATGGTGAACCTTTATGGCAAGTTTTTTGAAAATCCTAAAATGCAGAGTCAAGAAAAAGCACGCCAAAAGTTCAGTGCAGACAGACATACTCACACACATAAACAGGTACGCCATTGTGATAGTTATGTCTCAAGCTGACAACAACAACACCAAGACCTAAGCTGACAACAACATCACCAAGGCCGAAGCTGACAACAACAAGGCCATCACAATAAACTGTTTTAGATAAACTTCAAACTTTTCTTTTTTGGAAAATGGACGAGCATGTCAACCTTCTACTCCGCATACCTTGGATCTTTCCTGTGACCGTGTCTGGCATGGTACTTCATGCCATTGACGTTCTTGTAACGTTTCTTACAGTTTGGGACGGGACAGGCAAATGGCTTGTCCACATCACCATCTTTCAGATTCTGCATCATCCTGCATAGATAAAATATATAAAAATAACTTTTTATTCTACCTTATATTAAACAACAAGATCATTTAAACCAAAAATAATGACTTAGATGTCTCGAGTGGTATAAAAAGGGTTGTCTATGGGTTTAGCAAGCTCGAAAAAAGGGCAACTGCTGCAGAGGAACTTAAATATTATGAATATGACAGAAAATGTTAGGAATTGTGTTTAATTGAAATAGTATTAGGTTTCAACTGCCAAATGTGTTAATTTGTACGCATTTATTAACTTTCTAAAAGATTTCATCAAACAAGGAATATTTGATTATCTTAAGCATTTTATTCTATGAAGGCAGAAGTGTGCACATGCTGACCTCCATGAGGGCAGAAGGGTACTACCAAAAAGGACATGGTGCAGCACTCTTCCATTACTCTTTAGCTCAAATCCTGAGTTTTTTCCCCTGTTTTAGAGGAATGGAAATGGTGGGGCCCACCCAAAGTATTTTTTGGTAATTTCAGAATGAGAGATTTGAAATTGTCTCAATCCCCATGTGTGTCCCCTACCTGGGGCAGGCTTTCAAGTGATCAATTACAAAAATGTGGGAGTAACAGTAGGATTTTTATAAAGTAGGGTAAAATAGGGATATTAAGAGAAAAAAGTAGGGAAGAAAGGGCTCTTGACTTACAAAAAAATGTATGCTAGTAAATAAATAATAAACCTATCCATCAATTATGATGTACATGTTGTTATCTTTGCTTGGAAAATAGTGCTTCAAGAGCGATTCAGACACAGGATGAGATAAAACTGAAATGTGTGTCTCTGACGTGTCAATCTGCACCACTCATTCTCATCATAGAACCCCTCTTGCAGCACCAGAGACCTACTGCATCAAACTTATCCTACAAAATACTAGAAATGGCTTCGTATTAAAATCAAGATCCAGATTATTTCCATCAATGCATTTAGTTAAAACTTTTCATTCTCAAACTATTTTAAAATAGGGATTAACAGGGGTTTTTTCCAAGAAAAGTAGGCGCCTACCAAAAAAGTAGCGGAAAGTAGGAAAACAACGGCCCGCTTGAAAGCCTGCTGGGGTTAAACATTGATAGATGCAATACTTCCTTATGCATTTTCAGAAGATTAAGAAATATTGCAAAGGAGTGAGTAAAGTATTGTTACATGACACACAAACTGAAAGGAAAATGGTTCAGCTTTTTAAAGAGACTGTACACCAGATTGGCACAAAAAAATAGTTTTCTGTAACAAATCTCAGGACAATTATCTAAAAAAAAATGTTTTACTGTTTGATATCATAATTGTAAAAAAATATACCAGAATCAAAAAAACAAATCGAGTCGGAGACCGGGTTCGAACCGGGGTCACCAAAATTGCAGTCCAGTGTTGTATCCACTGTGCTACGAAGGCTAACCCTTAACGGTTGGGATATTTGAGCTAATATACCTAGCTTGGTTATATCACGTGATAACATCTACTAGCCAATCAGGCATAATGAATGAATTCTACTAGGCAGACATACCTAGTAATCTTTTTTTATGGAACAATACGAAAAAAATGCGAAAAATCAATAAATTGTAAACTATGTGGTACTTTAGTTAGTAAGTTTCAATGCATTGTACACATCGATACCAAGTTGATGTCAGTTTTTGACATTTTTCTTTTGTTTGGCTATTTCATCATATGGAGTACAGCCCCTTTAAGGAAAATGATTCAGCATCTAAATTCTTACAGCTATGTCTAGCTCTCAGATCATAAATCATTTATTCAGCTTATGAAAGGAACGACAAAAATCTCATATTTAAAATATATGAAATGAAATATATAGGATTTCATTCTCAAGGCACTGCACTCGAAAGGCATCATTTCACTACATGGAAAGACACAAATGATGTGGGGGTTTTCAGATAATTAAGCTTTCTCAGTATTACACATATATTTTGTTCTAGATAAACATTCAGTCTATCATAAGTCTTTATCTTTTTCATTATTTGTCTAATGAATTTAAACTAAGAAATAAATATCATATTTTTTGGTAATTTTTTTGGGGAAAACATAACACAAGTTAAAAATTTCACTCATGAAAATGCAAATTTGAAAGAGTTTGCTTTCACTGTTTTTTTGTAATTTAATCACATGTTCTCTTTCTAAATATGCCAGAGAAAAAAGAGAATATCGAATAAACAATTTCAGACAAATATGCTGCTTTTTTCTGATAAGGCCAAAAAAATAAAAGGTTTGGTTAGGGTTAATAATAATATCCTTTTCAAAAATAGGTAGGGTAGGTAGGTTTTTTTATTTTCTATTTTTTATTAGGTTTTATGCAAGAACATTATTGTCATCATTGGAGAATGGCGTTAAACTACATATTTAAAAACACATATATTTTTTTAATAATTGACAATAAAAACTGTAACGTCAGGGCCTTTTTCGTAGGTAGGGGCAGGTAAACCGAACCAATTGCTTGTTTTTTTAGGCCTAATGGCTTTCAAAGTATGACACATTATACATTGCTCTAGGTAAAACTTGAATCTATCAATTCACATTTGTATGGATCTTTATCATTATTTGCGTATAGAATGTTTAAACAGAAATGAATATATATCTTTATTAAAAAAAATATGGAGAAATCAAGCAACACAAATTAACAATTATTTTTGTTGCTCAAGGAAATGAAAATTGGAAAGATTTTGCTAAAGTCACTGTTTTGGAAATTTAATCACATGTATTCTTTCTTAATATGCCAGAAAAAGTATCAATACAGTTTCAGATAAAGAGAAAAACAAATTGTCATTTCTGAGACCTTGTGACCTTGATCACAGCTTCATTTCCATCAGCAGAAAAGGCTTGATATGTCTCCAAAGAAACCCATATATATGAAAAGGCTTAATCAATAAACCACAAATTATCACAACCATAGATGGAATTGTCAGGTTCTCTAAGCTGTGAAACAGTTAATTACATGTACATGTATACTATTGGCTTTCTACAAGAAATAGACATTGATATGACATCCTTTTACGCTGTGTATCTGGTATTATAATATACAGTACACAAGGAAGCCAAATGCGATAAATCATTTATGACATGAAATGGTTACTGTAAGATACAGTAGCTATTACTGAGAGAATGTGCGCCCCGTCACAAACAGACGTTAGTTTTCCTTATATTACTAACTTATGTCAATTGCCTAAAAATATTATACGGTATTCATATCTAAAGAAAAGATTTAGTGCTATCAATATAAAAGTGTGCATATTACATAAAAATAATGACAATAAAGAACTTTATATATGATTAAGTTAGGCCTAAAACAATAAAAAGATTTGGTTAGGGTTACCCTAATCTACCGACGAAATAGGCGCCAACCCTACCCTTTGTATGTATGTATGTATTTCTTTAGACCTTGCGATCAAGGATAACCCGTGAAAGTGCAAGCACTTATTTCCAACGGGGTCCTTTGTTTTTGCTGAAGGGACAGCACGCTGAAGAGACAGTGGTGGGATACAAGGAAGTCCGGGTGCGAGACCCTAGCTCTTTTTCGAAGAGACCCCTTGGTTCTTTTACGTGCTCGGTGTAAAGCACCGATACACGGGGTACAACTTTCCTGGGTTAAACCAGTACTGAGTACACCACTTTTCCAAGCACTACCCTTTAAATGCCAAGCGCCAGGCAAGGGAGCTACTTGTACCAACTTTTAACGTCTTTTGGTATGACGCGGCCAGGGATCGAACCCACGACCTCCCGCTCCGTAGGCGGACGCTTATCCACTAGGCCACGGAGACGGCAGTTTGAAAAAAAAAAAAAAAAAAAAAATTGAATGCTTTAAACAGAAGATAAGTTAAACACCATTTTCCAATGATGAAAGTGACATTCTTATATAAAGCCCAATAAAAAATAAATAAATAAAAAAAAGCCTTCCTACCCTACTTATTTTTGAAAAGGATGTAATCCTAACCAAACCTATATTTTTAGGCCTTATGATATATACCGTATGTGACCAGTGAGTTACTTGACTTAGTAAATGACTTAAGTTATGTAAAACCATAATGCTATAAGATGTTTTATGAATACAGCTCCAGGATTTATACTGTTAAACCTGGAATCAGAATTGAGAGCTATTGTACTGTTGTTGTTTTTAACTGAACATTTTTTTTTCCTAATTGAAGGGAATGGTGGTGGGGCCCTTTGATATGGGAAAAATGATGTTGTTTTGGCAAAAAAGGAAAATTTCTAACATGATTCATACAATTTTCAACTTGTTTTCAAGCCTTTTAAGAAAAAAACCTATTGACATATTCATGACCATATTGCTTAATTTGCTAAATGTGTTAAGGTTAATGCTCCTCTGAAAAAAGAATACATACTTTTTGAGGCTTTTTTTTTTTAAGGAGAATTTTTACCTGGCTAAAGGAAAAATATCAATAACACCTTTTCACGAGCGTAATTGGTCTGAATTTCAGCCCCAAAAAGGGCCGAAAAAAACAACACTGTACCCTGTAAATTTATGGCTTCAGAAACAATTTGAACAAGCCCCAATTTATCCAACAATATTGAGTCTCTTATATCTGGATAAAGCTGATAAGCCCGCTATTTAATTTCCGTACAGATTGTGTAATTTCCTCCTTTACAATAAATTTGAGACTCAAAGGAAATTATTTTAAAGATAATCAATGATAAAATCTGTTTTTCTTTATAAAATCAAGTTTAAACAATTAATTTAGCTACATGGAATATGATATTTATACCAGTTAAAACATTTCACGACATTTGAGCCGGGGACAAATCCCCGTAACCTGCTTTGTGTCTTAATCCTTCACTTTCGTGTGTTCAGTCTTCATGAAACATCAAAAGTCATTTTCCTTAATATACAAGTTAAACAATTATCTAACTCATCATATGATATAATATCTTAAAAACATCTCAAATACTTTTACATTTTGCATTAAATTTTTTTTACCCCATTTATCTGGGTATATTGGCGGGGTCATTTGATAGGGGAAAAATAGCATGCGTTGATTTATCAAAAAGGGGAAAATTATTCACACAATTCATAATATGTTCAACTTGTTACCAAACCATCTATTCAACAAACCTATTAACATATGCATGGCTGGCATTATATTGATGATACATTTGCTAAGTATTTAGAGGTCAAATTGCTCCTCTAAAAAGAAAAACAAGGGTTTTTTTGTACCTGGGTATGGTAATTAATATTTCTTTAGAAGTGGAATAGGGCCGAATTTCGGCTTCAAAAATGGCTGAAAAAACCCCACTGTAAATGTATGTATTATACATACTTTATGTTAAAAACACTTTTACATTTTCTTTAAATTTGACCAGGAAAAGTTTAGGAAACCAACGTTAAGATATGACTTAAGATGTTTTATTGATACTGGACCTGAACTTCTTTATCTTTGATACATGTATGCCTATCCTCTTGCAGGCATTGAGTTTAAAATTGATGATTAAATACAGCTTTTATAACCATACAGAATAACACATTTTGCACTTAAACTATTAAGGAAACGAAACATTTCACACAACATTCACAGTTATGCATAAAATTAATTTCTCTGAACAACAAATGATTTTAAGTCATGGGGTAGTGTAGACACACTCAATAACATTCCATAGTTTCCATTCAAGGTGATTAAGAGGAAAATAATTTAAGAAATAGGTGATCTGGCAATATTATTTAGTGAAGGGTATGCAAGTTGTCAGAGTTATAAGAATTCAACAGAGAAAGTGAAACACTCTGATTAGGTTTGTACCTACAAGGAAATATTGACTCTTCCACACAAAATAACTGTTTTTGTCAGAATCCAATTACTTTTCCAAACAGTTTTCAATTACTTCTTCTTGAAAGAGAACTTGGGAATTGGGGAACTTTCCTTTGGGAAAAAATGTTTTGGCATATGGAGCTGAAATGCATACAAACTCTTCATTTTTAGCAGTTGAAAACCTAATACTAATTTAAGTAATAACAATTCCTTGCTTTTTCTGTCATATTCATAATGTTCAAGTTCTTCACAGAACGAAACAATGCGTCCTTTTTCCTGCAGCACACTGTTCTTTTTTAAACCTGGCTAAAACCATTAGACAAGGTTGTTTGGAAAGGTTATCAGTGAATCTATTGAATTATGCAGCATTCATTTTCCAAGAAATTTTACTTTAAATGTAACCATGTTATGGCCACTGTTCTATTGAAAAAGTTGATCTATAAGTCTTTGTCCAAGATGTATCTTATAAATGAGCAAAGCCCTAATGTAAAACTCTGTAAGTAATAGTTTTGGGTTAGTAGGGGATTTTTCCAATGATAGTTGAATTCTATTTCATAAGAATATAAAAAAATTGGCTATCACTTGAATATCTGAAGTTTAAAGATTGGTGGTGTTAACTAGAATGTCTACATACCCCAGGATGAGTTCTGTGGTAAATTCCTCCTGTGTCGTATAGGAGTCATCGCTGTCCTCATCTTCACTGCACAAATCTTCATCATCTCCAAACTCACTGCCTGAAAATAAAAAACAGAATAATGTATTGTCCCCAGCATTTTTTTTTAAATTTTATACATCAGGCATGAGGGGCAGGAGTCTTCAAAATAAAATTTTTAAAGCATTTTCCTTACAATTCCAAAATAACCTTTAGCAATTAATCTATCTCATTCCCTAAACTGTTAAGCGGTTCTCACCACAATATGAGGTTCAGGTCTTTTCTTATGAGTCACTGATAAAACTACCCTTTAAGTTACTTATTTCTTATATGTTGCATTAATAAAACAAATGCAATGTTCTTACTCTTAATCCCGAAGTTTTTTCAGGTGATCCTTAGTTTCTTCCTTGATGCTTTCTTACTTCAGTAAATATTTTTATATAATATTTGGTGCCAAAGACTGGAATTCTTTACTAAAATGTTAAAGAACAATATACTAAACTTTAATGCTTAGCTATATGTACATGTAAAAAAGTTACCAGTTGGCGTAGAGCTTCTGAGAAGTGTTGATGGTGAAGGAACTCTTTGTTTTGATGACTTCTTTTTTGCCTCAAGAACTTCTTTCTTTATCTGAACACTTCCCTTCGTAAAATGCCTATCAGTGAACAAAGATATACTGTGTTAATTTGAAAATGAGTACAATGTCAATGTTAACAGATTTTTCTTCGCATATCTTAACATATATGATAGATGGATACAATTTTGATATGTTTGTAGTTATTTAATAATTTGTCAAAATATTTTAACATACTATTTTTTGGAAGATTTATAATTATATTATAGTTATATCTGCTCTAGGGCCAATTACAAATTGAATCCCAAGTTCTTCCGGATATAATGCATTGCTCATGTAAGGTTTTAGCCAGGATTAAAGAAGGACATGGTATTGCAGAAAAGTGATAGGGTGCTAAGAGTAAAAACGGCACACTAAATCGTTTAATCAATTAATGAAGAACTTGAATATAATGAATTTTGTAGGAAGTGTTAGAAATTGTGTTTATTGAAGTAATAGATTTCAACTGCCAGATATGTTAAGTGTGTATGAATTAATAATCTTATTATAAATTATAAACAAGACAAAAGATATATTAGACAGTATTGAGCATTTAATTCTGTGAAGGCAGAAGGGTTCCCATGCTGGTCTTCATGAGGGCAGGAGGGTACTACTGAAAAAGCGTACAAGGACACGGTGCAGCATCCATATCCCTTTGGCTAAAACCCTAGTTTTCATGTTAAACACTTGGAATATATAATGTGTATAAATAAGGTAGAAACTGCCTGATACTTACTTCAAAATGTAACTCAGTGCTAATGATGAAGGCTGTTGAACTTCTTGTTTTTCAAGATTTTTGGGATCAACATCTGTAAATTTACTTATCTGTCATTGTCAGGTCACATATCAAAACTTTGAAAATGTAACATCATTACACATTTACAAAAACAACACTTATTTTCAATATAACCAACACATCTATATTGTTTGCTTAAAAAAGAGTTTGGAATAAAAAGTTATTTCTACTTTCGATTTGCAGTTTTTGATATTCATCCCCAGGGCCAGCACAGCTGATCAACCGGAAGTGCGCAAATTCCCCGCAATTAAAATGTAAACAATTCAATTTTAACCCACAATCAAAAGATTTCTAATAAGATAACCCATTCCAACCAATACATACCTATGTGTGAGTTCTCAATATGATGTATAAGATCGGCTAAAGTTGGAAAAGCACGGCCACAACCCTGAAATTTACAGTTGTTGAGAAGAAACACCGCCATTTGCATATAACATGAGCCTCGATTTGAACCTCATTAGCATTATTTTCTTTATAAAATCAATTGATATGGTCTCTCGGCCCTTTAAGTGTTTGTAAAATTATTTCTTAATTCTATTTTTCATATATCTCCTTCAAAGAAAACACAAAACATAATAGTATTGTATGAAATCTTTGTCTCATAAGTATGCACGCGGGATTTAATGTTTTTGGGAAATAGTATATTCGCACCCATAATGATTCGTTCCATACCAGGGTATTGGATAATTTATTATATATTTTTTATAAACAATGCAGAATTATTGATATGCAAATTCATAACATCAAACAATGTATTGGTGGCGAATATATTTACATGTACGTTAAAGAATGGCTTGACAGTGTATATCCTTTTTGTGTTTTAATCTTATTGTCCCCATATTCAATATGGCTTACATGTCGTGTGCTTCTTTCATATTTTGAGCTGGGTTAAAGACCGGGTTTACCTTTGTTAAATTATAAACATGATGATGGCGAAAAAATTCAAAATATACAAGTCAAAATACTGTTTAACATTTTGTTCATGGTTAGTGTTCAGGCTGATCTGAAAATCCTTCAGGGAAGTCGTCGATGCAACCTTGGAAGATACAAGGTTAAACCATGCAATCCTTTCTTCCTTCCTTTATTCGCCGTTCTTGAAAGATGGTGCTGAGGCCGCAAGTAGGTGGTAGCTGGCCCGTTTGGGCACGAAACCGTGGTGTATCTTAATTGTAGAGCAGTTGTAACCGCTGTTGTGATTGCACCGACTTCCAAGCGTTTCCCGCTATAGAGATCATCTTACGTTTTTGTAACGCACCCTGAGTTCAATGATTGTTAAATCATTGAAAACTCATGCTGATCTTTCTTGATTTTCTCAATGTATTTGATATGTTGGGCTGTGAGGTAGATTGTGCTATGGCCCTGTGGGCAGTAGTTTTGACTGTATGGTGATATATAGTTATTTCAAGGTATTCGCTGCTGTCTATTGCATGGCAACCAGAATTTAAAGGCCTAGTTTAAGGAATGTTTGGCATGATAATCCCCTGCTGTGCTTCTCCTGCTGATTGCGCTGGTGTCACAGTCGGGAACAATTTCCTGTGTATCTTTTTATTGGCTCAGGGCAATTAAGGGTCCATTTCTTTAATAAAAACTCTAAAATCTGCACAGCAGGATACTCAGATCAGAGATCTGAAACGAGGGCACATTGGCATTTAGATTAAGATCAATACACAGAGGTTGTATACTGTAAACAGATTGTGTGTGTGTGGGGGGGGGGAGTTCACTCTTAAACTATGTCTTTAAGGTGTGTGTCACCCCATGCGGCTGATAGTTTGTTTAAAGGGTCTTACAAGGTGTGATATTGAGCGCTCGACTCCGTGTTCAGCGTGTGGGGTGGGGAAGAGGGTGTGTGTGCCTAACCGAAATTCGGCCCCTATCCCAATGCTAACATTTACCTTTTTACCAAATAAATTTCCATATGTGATCTTCACTGCAGCGTACATGTACGCATACATGTACGTATTATCCGTAGAGCAGGTTGAATATGCGAGCATTCTCCTGAAAATAAGGCTTACATCGTGACTCGTGATATGCAAGTATATATTTAATACAAAAATAAAACTACAGCCTTTTCAAACCAATCATTCAATAATAATTATTAGATAACGAAGCTATAAAAGTTGTCAGTTGTCGCCAGAACTGTTCATGAATACTTGTACACTCTTTCGAGGTCGGCGAGGCTATCCACAATTTCCATACTCGAACTTCGCCAAATCAGGTGTCCATTTCAAAACTTTAGATATTCATCTTTATTATATGTTAACCGCAAAATCCAAATTATATTGTTTAAATTTTAGTGTCACGAATTGTCGGATTTGATTGTGTAATCCAAGCACGTGTGTTCTGAAATTCGAGGCAGTATTTTCAGTGCATGGGGTAGATTGACACGGAACTGACTCGCATATGTCAGAGAGTGTACTACGTCACGTACCTTAGTGCAAGAACTCATTATCTTCTTCTATTTCTATATACAGTTATTGAGTTATTGCGCTAAGGTGCCGACTACATGTAGGACGAGTTATCTAGGCCAGTAAGGTCAGATGGTTATACGGTGACTGACTTTCAATAAAATGGCCCTGGTTTCGATCCCCAGACTTTCCGCATGTTTTTTTCTGAGCCTGTCACAATATTGTACTAGCAATAACTATAAACAAATATATGCATGTGCGGTTCCATATGGTTTGACGTTTGAATTAATCTTCAGCCAGTAGTTTAAGTAAATATGAAATTGAGAACATGAAAAATCAACATGTTGCGAAGTTACAACATAATTTTGATTTGTGAGTCTCGTATTATAAATTAAGTCACGACCATGCATGTGAGAGGTGCGCCCCATCGGCCCTGAACCGATATGTATAAGCCCTAATTGTCATTTGTGTTTCCAACTCAATTACTTTATTCTAAAGGTGCCTTTTGGCAAAAAGTATTCAGCGGAAGTTTGGCAAAACGTATCTATACAGACTAGCTGCAGTCGAGATTGTTTCTTCCGTACCCAACAACATCCCTCTACTGCTGCGACCTTCCATACTAACTATTTGTATTTTTTTGAAATGTTCTGTTTTCATAATTTAATTTGTTGTTCTTTTTGAAATGTTGTGATGCGTATGGGTCCGCGAATACTGTACATTAGTTATAATATATAATATTTGTTGTTTACAATTATTGAAAAATCCGCGTTACACTTTCATTGTAGTTGAATGAAAGCGGAAGTCAACATTGAGTTTGCGCATTCGGTAGTCTCCTTGTCGGTTGCAAAGGTGAGCGATTAGCAACTCATAGTAGGTTACTTTAAAATCGCTCGACATCTTGGTATTTAGAGATTGATTTACTTGTAGAAGAATTTTAATATTATATACAGTGAATTGTCTATGAGATGTTTTGTTAATTTAGTAGGATTAATATGTACTTTATGCAAATTCAACTTGTTAGTTGACCCGGTTTATTTATTTTCAGATCTTTGGGTAGGCAGCACCAACAAACCTCAAAATGTACTGTGCACGACTAGTTGCCCCAGCCACAAGATGCATTGTAAGTAACTTTCTTTGTTCATGCATTTTGCGGCGGTTTGAATAAATGTCACTTTGAAGTTTGGAATGTTATGTCCGTCAAAAGGTCAAATCTTAAAGTTCGTGCAAATTTTCAGATGCCGGTTTTTCTTTGCACTTCTTTATTCATTGCGAATAAAGTAACAATACTAGGCAATGACAATGTATGGATATGTTACGTGATTTAGTTACCAAAGTCTTGAACATCATATACTAACATGAAACAACTTTTTGTATTCCCCACCCATCTTTCAAATTACCCCACCCACTTTGTTGACCTTGGAAACAAACCTTGTTACATGGAGAACGAGTTTTCATAAAGTGTGGTGATCATGGGCACTACCTGTTTTTCGATTTGAAGCATTAGTTTGACAAAATGAACTACATTAATGATCGAATATTCAAATGACATAGCAAATGTCACAATTTTGAGCTAACTTTTCCTCTTTTGAGGCAACTTTTTCTCAATATTACTTTTAACTCCTATGGCAGTATATTAACATTGAAACAATGGTTATTAAAGGTAATATTTGTGAGTAATTGCTTTGATATGTTTGTCGCTTGGAGGGCAGCTTTAATTCTTCTGAACCCTGTGATTGACCTTGTTGGGACATATGCTACAGATGACAAGCAAACTAAATGTGACTAGCCTAGGTGTTTTAATGTTTCTAAGGGGGTTGCTTTTATTATTCGCAACCATGCCATTGACCTTGTTAGGACATTAGTCCAAATAATTGTACGTTGGCGGATTTTTTTTTAGATTTTTGATGTGGCAAATCCTTCAAGTACAAATTGTTTAGTATCAAAAGTGGGTAGTTGTTCCGATCAGGATTCCGGGTTAAAGCGTATAGAGTCTATAAAATATTAAAAAAAGAAAAAAGAAATATTACCAGATAATGTTATTTTATATTAGTTCCATACACAAAAAAGAAATATCCAACTTATAATTGTGTTTGATGGCTTTTCTTCATTTCATTCTGTCAAAACATAACGATATATACATGAAGGGCACCTGCAAGGCTTCAGGGCATAGTTTTAAATCGCTTGAAACATTTCGGCCTTGGCCGAGTTGTTACGATTGTATAACGAGGTCCATCTCGAAGCTTTGTCGGAGGAGGCCGAGTTATTACGATTGTATCGAGTTGTTCCCCTTCACATAATTGTTTTCTGTGTCAGTCAACTTTTGTTTTATTGGAAAGGTAAACAACTTGTTTTAATGCATTAAATGCTTCTTTAGTGCAAAATAACATATCACTTACATGGTAAAATATTAATATAACTCTTTATGATCAATTTCAACCATAAAATACTTCACTTAAAACAATTTCAATATTTTTAAAACACCCCCGTTTTTAGCACATTCCCGTTTAGACGTTAGGGATTGGAAGAATCCTGTATAACAAGTCTATTATTTTAGACTAGTTAGGACATGAGCTGCAAATGACAAGAAAAAAAGAAGACAAGGTGTCTCATACAAATGGTACCTACACTTCTCTGTCTTACTATTGCACTAACTAGCCTTTATTGGTCTGCATAAGAGTCTCTGTCAATTGATTGGTTGTGGATACAATCCCCACAAGGTTCCCATTGGAACTTGTGCAATCTGATACAGGATATGTTGCTGAGTTTCATTTTATGTTCTGCTTTCAAATGAATTTCATACGTGTATTTTTGTGATTTCAGGTGTCACACACAAGCAAGACCCTGGTCAGACCAGTCAGTTGCACAATGTTCACAAATGTAAGTGACTGTTTAGGGTAGAGCTAAGCCTTTTTTCTGTAGTGAGCCAATACAGAGAATCAATTCCTTGTGATAGCTGCTTATAGCTTAAATTGTCTGCGAGATTATTAGTAAAGTACAGCAATTGTAATATCTTTAAAATCATGTTTTGTCAAGAACTTAATTGGTTGTTACTTGTGAATCTTGCCTGAATGTGATTGTTGAATGATGCATGACCATAGACCTAAATCTTTAAAAATTCTTTTTTTTTACATTTCAGAACACCGTCTCATCAACACAGGTCAGTAGAAAGTCTTTAAGACTATTTAATTTAGTTTATTTAATAATAATTTATATGCAAGCTAAAAGCAGCCAATGCTGTGTATGGTATGGTGATTTAATCAACGGTTTCAATATTTTTTAAAGCACAAACCCTGCACTGATGAAAGCTTGCAAGGCTTGTTGTTAACAATTATCCATTAAAGGTTGATTTTTTTAACCGTTTGCCAATTTAAATCTTATTTTGATGACTGCTGAATGCTTTGTGTTCCTTTTTTGACAATTCAAGTCTGCTGAATGCTTCATGTTCTGAATGTTAGAACTCGTAGACCTCGTTTTTGAATGTGAACACCTGTTGGTTGAATGTTATTGAGGTTATAAGCATTGATGTTGCAGATGAGGAACTTCCAGACCAGTGTTGCCAAGCGTGATATCGATCAGGCTGCCAGATACATTGGCGCTGGTGCTGCCACCGCCGGAGCAGCTGGAGCCGGTGAGTAGCTTTTGTATGATTAAAACTAACTGCCTGTTTCCGAACAAATTATTTTATGTTGAAAATGAAGTGTGTGTTAAAAGGATGGTAAGAAACATTCACTTTTGCTTATTCCTGGCTCTGACTTTTCACATACATATAAGGGTTGGCAGTCTTTCAGGTTTGCTAGATGCATGTAACCCTCTTTATAGAAGAAAATAAATATATCCAGTTAAATGGGTTCTTAAACTTTCTTGACATTGTAAAAAGTTGTGTCCAAAGCTATTTTGAGCAACTGCTGCTTTGAAGTATGCAAGAGTTTGTCTATTTGTTAACAATGATTTTCGTTGGAAACATCGTAAAATTAATTTACATAATAGATCTTTAACTGATGATATCCACATAGAAACATCAAATCACTTTGTGCAATTACCAACGTTTTTAAGATAACGCCGAGACTGAATAAACTATCAAGCCGTCCTGAAAGGACACCACTAGTTGAAAATCAAATGTCCCTTCCTGAAGTCCATTTAATGTGGTGTCCACAGGACATCATTGGTGTCGAACTCCGTTATCTTTGATACATTGAATTATAAAAAATGAAACCTGTAATATCTGAAGCTTATTTTCATACTCCCAACAGAGAAAGAAAAGGACCAAGACATAGTTTTAAGAGTTTGGTAGTCACAGAACTTTAAACTGTAAAAGAAACTCCATCTCAAAAACATAACTTATATGATGAGAATATATCATAATATGCTTTTTATGTATTTACAGGAGCTGGTATTGGAACAGTGTTTGGCAGCATGTGCATCGCCTTCGCCAGAAACCCCGCGATGAAGCAGCAGCTGTTCGGTTATGCTATCCTGGGATTCGCTTTGTCTGAGGCTATGGGCATCTTCTGTCTTGGCATGGCTTTCATGATCATTTATGGTCTATAAAGAACTTGTGGACGTCTAGCGAATTATTTAAATGATTTGATTATTTTTCCATAACAGGTTTTTGAAATTTAGAGTGTGTTAATATAAAGTATTTGTTGAATATAGTACAAGTTGAAATTGTGAGTGTGCTTCGTCGAAGATTTATCAAGTGCTCACAGGGAACAAAGGGACCCATGAATCAGTAACATTTCATTGTGATCATGAGCCCATTTACTGGGTGCCTCTTGAAATGTGCTGTATTTATTATTCTAAAAATATAGAAAAAGGGAAATGTACAAGCATGTATGGTTTTATGAAAATGCGGTTTAGAAAATAAAATGTTACATACTTGAACAGCGTTTAGTTTGTTTAAAAGAGAAGTCTTACCAACACAGTAGTACCATATTTGGAGTAATTCTGCAAGATTTTCACGAGAACGTTAAATTATGGGTTAGTACCTTGACAAGAGGTAGACCCGTCAGTTCAAAGTCATACAGGTTGTTTATCCAATGATTTGATTGGTTCAAGGTTAATCAAGAACTTTGGTCAGTTGATCAAACAAACATGTAACATGATTTCTCATGGTTGAAGGTCAAATTTAGCACGGATTTCTAAATTGTACATGTGTGAAGATTGTTTTATACAGGCAAATATGAATAGAAAATGGTAAAATGTACCTTAATACGACTGAAAAAGGGGGTCTTAGCTCCTTTACCTGATAAGGGTGTGAATCCCTCATTCTCGACAAGCCTCAAATGTTTGTGACGAGTCTGCTCGACATAGCTGTCACATTCACGGTTCCGTGTGAGTGCGTGCGTCTGGGCTGTATCTTGACCATGTGTCTTAGGATTTTCAAATACATTCAAGAAAGGTTCATAATTAGGCAACGTGTCACGCACAAGACCCAGGTCTGTACGTCAAAGGTCAAGGACACACTTAAAGGTCAATAGTTGAAATTAGTACTGATTATGGAACTTGTCTGGGACCGCCTCTTAACAAAGCGTTACAATATTTCAAGAAACTTGACATGTTTACCGTATGTTAATAAAGTAGATTTGTATTCAAGTCCTTTGTACCTCATGGATCAAGGTCACACTTAGAGGTCAATTGTCCAAATGAGTTCTGATGGAAGGACTGGTCTAGACTAAACCTTGGGTATATCTGTATCTTCACTATGCTTTATATTAAATATACCATCGAGGACCTCAACCTCAGGTTGACAATGTGAATAGGGGCCCGTGCATTGTTAAACTTCATGCTATTCTGTGTAGCTATTACACGAACAAGCATTATGTCAATAGCTCTTAGAACGGGCTTGACATGTCAACATTTGGCGCCTAGTTAAGGATTGACATTTATCAGCTGATGGAAATCATGTTTTATGCAACTTGGTTATTGGAGACCATGTATGTCATTTTGCTTTGTCGGGCAACAAATTATATAGGTTGCTATGGCCTGAAAATGCCCCCGTAACGGGATCTTGGCATAACAATGGAGTATTAATTAGAAATACAAGCACGAAACTCTGTATCGGACATAATTAATATGTGGTTGCTATGGTTACATACATAATTTATTTCTGTGTGTCCGGAAAAACTCTATTCTGTGATAACTCAAAAAGTAAGAAAGGTAGTTTTATGAAACTTATCAAATGTGGCGAATGGTTAAAAAAAACTCAGCAATTGTATTACTTTAGATATATTGCTTAACAAATACAGAACGGTCGGTATTATTATTTTTTTGTCAATTTATTGGAAAATATTATTTTATAATAATTGTATAAGAATATTGTAGGCGACGTGTTTATTTAACTTACTATAATTATACAGTATTGTAATGTCCTTCTAGAGGGATCGATACTGCTGCCCCAAACTGTATTTTCAAAGTAAAAATATATCGATACTCCAAACAGTCCCTGTTTTCACCAAAACAACGTTCACCTGAATATTGGAAAATATGAGTATGACAAACAATATTAATTATTTTGTCGGTGCAATATTTGTTATATCGACCTCGCCATTAATGCAGAGATTCTTTAAATACTGTATGGAATATCAGTACCCAGGAAACCAGACAACCTCTCACTTAACATTGAAATAGTATAACGTAACCTTTGATATTTGGGAAGCATATTTCCCTTCGAGCTCTACCAATATTTTGATCACATGATCAAAACATTGATTTTGACAGTTGTTGCAAAATTGTCAAGACTAGCTGAACTTTGACAGACTTTCCTCTGAAATAAGATAATAAACGCGAATTTGAATTGTCAATTTTACACAGGATTGGTGAGTTTTTATCCTTCCTGCTCAAGTAGAAAGATGACAATATTTTTATAATCTGATAATTTTCATTCCATAATCAAATGAATCGATAGTCTAACTCAGACTACAACTGTCTTGTGACAAATTATTTACAAAACTCTTGACGTCAAATTATTTGGACTAGTTTCATTGATTGAAATGGTACTGAACAATACAATACTTAACTGAACTGATATCTGATCCTTTAACTGTTGCAAAGTAAAGTTGATAACAGCTGACATATATTTCAAATATATGTCAGCTGTTATCAACTTTACTTTGCAACAGTTAAAGGATCAGATATCAGTTCAGTTAAGTATTGTATTGTTCAGTACCATTTCAATCAATGAAACTAGTCCAAATAATTTGACGTCAAGAGTTTTGTGGTAAACCTGGGAGGAAAAGTGTGCCCGGTATGGGACTATAACCCACGCCCCCCGGAACACTAGCACGGAGCTCTAACCAACTGAGCTAACTGGGTGGCTGGTTCAAACCAATACACACTACACTTCTCCCCATTAACCTTTTAGGCTGACTGAGGCATTCCTGCCGTTTACCGCTGCCAACATTGTGGTAACTTTGGGCTTTAATTAGACTATTATAGCTATTATTGTAATTAGGGCAGTTTGGGAATAGTTACCTAAATCTGTAAGTGGTCTTTGACCAGGCCAGAGCACACTTCAGGATGCCGATACAAGAACACGTCCGTCACCTTGGGTTCCAGGAAATTGTCTGCCCCTGCTTCTTGGTCCGGAAACCCCACTTAATCAATGGTCACATGACTGGCCAGACAAAACGTCTCGATTTGTATTGGTTGATACCACAGATTTTTATGATTTTTGACTTACTTTTAGCAATCAGGCAAACTTCTCATTGATGTTACATTACAGTAATTTGTAGAATCACGAAATACATTGAATAATTAAAACTACAAGTTACCTTCTTATAGTCCCCTTTCCACCAGCCTAAATATCACACTCCATTTTATTGACCCTACAAAAGCAAAATATTGACCCTACAAAAACAAAATTTTTAAAAACTAATCTAAAATATGTCAGACAGTTATTTGGATAACCCCTTTGCTAAGTTAGAAGCTCTCAGGGATGGGGTGTCTAAGACAAATCTACACTGAATTCAACAACCTCATGGCTTGAATTGAGCTCTGATGTGTTGAAATTTAAAGAGCACCAGTCTTGGACTCAACTGGAGCTGTATGAGCAAAGAACAGTGACAAAAGACTATCTTCTTATGTGAGTGTACATGTATGTGACTCTGACTGTTACAGATACATGTAATTTAAATAAAGTATGTTTCAAAATCGCACTCTCAGACATTGCCTTTCAAACTTTTGTGGTTTTTGTATCAACACTATTTTTTTTATTTTTTTTGTTACACAGGTCTACATTCAGATAATTGTTCACCCACTACAGTAGACTATTCTCTAAGATAACCCACAAGTACAGTTTTGGATTTTAAATTAAACTCTATTTTACAGAAAGTGAAGCAGTCATGTCTGAAAAGAGTGTTTTGGCAAGCCTGGTTCACACTATCAGCTCTCATACATCCGATGTCAATGGTGTTTGCTTCTCAAAAAGTGGCAAGTTAGCCACATGTTCTGCCGACAAAACAGTTCGAGTTTGGGACACTGAGGACTATAGCGAACTGCCTTGCTCACCATTATGTGGACACACTTACTACGTGCACTGTTGCACATTTTCACCATTCGGCACACAACTTGCTTCATGTTCAACAGACGGCAAAGTGATTATATGGGACTTGAAAACTGGAGAAAAGAAGTGTATTTTTCAACATGAGAGTAAAGCCCCAATTCGTGTGTGCAAATTCTCACCAAACTCATCCATGTTACTCTCTGGAGGAGATGACAATAATCTTTGCTTGTGGAACCTGTCAACAGAGAGTCTGATAGTGTTTGTATAATTTCTCATTTTGTGGTTACATATATTCATAATTTACATGAAAAGCTGAACAAAATCATAAATAACAAATGCACTTTGATTTTTAAAATTAGTGTAAGGGCACTGTATGTTGTATAAAGTTAATGCCTACCCTTTTTTAAGCCGAAATATATTCTCTTGATTCAGGATTTATTATTTTAAACATTTACATTTTATTGTTATTAAGATCATTAGCCACTGTAGGGGAAACCTCTGACTGAGATGGCTGTTTTTTGTTTTTTATACAGGACCTACAAAGGGCATGAGGGGACTGTATTTGGCTTGGACTTTACCCCTGATGGCCATTATATTGTGTCTGGAAGCAGTGATGGGGATTTACAGGTTTGGACCCATTTTTTTTTTACTTGTTTTTTTAAAGACTTTGTTCTTAGTCTGTCTTATAAATTCTTAATGTACCCAGATCATTTAAAGTCAATTCAAATGATTGCTTATTATAATGATAACATTAACAATAATATTAACAAGAAATTAATTGAAATACAAATAATAATAATAATAATAATAATAATAATAATAATAATGATAATAAAAATGATGATAATGATAATAATAATGATGATGATAATAATATTATTAATAATAATAATAATTATAATTATAATAATAATAAATTGATAATACCGTAAAATCAATAGTAGTAATTATTGTAAGGCTTGTAATAATGAGCGGTAATGCTCATTGTGACTCTCCTTCGACTAAAAGAAATCATACGGTATTTGTCATTATTCTTCACATTTTTCTTATATTTACTAACTATTTACAATAATTCATCTTCTTCTTTTTCTTCAACCAAATTTTGTCTTGAGCAGAGTTCAAAATTACTGGAAGGAAGTGATTTAAACTTGGAACATTGATAGATACGAATGTGAAGTGGTGCATTTGGTTATATTTTAGGTCTGGGATGCCATGTTTGGCCATGCGAAGGCTCTGTTACTAGAACTTGAAGGTCATGACCTAGGGGTGATGTGTTGTGATTTCTCTCCTACATACGGAACAGCAGGTATAGGTTAATTTAATTCAAACTTATTTATATTGCAGCAATTGTGAAAAAAGTTATTACTTCATTATATTAATCACTCTCCTTCACACAATGTTATGCGGGAGTGTGGTCATATATTGTGGGGGAAATCGGAGTACTGGGAGAAAACACACTTGTCTAGCTTGTTGACCACTAGCAAAACTTACATACTCTCAGGCCTGGAAGCGACCTTGGTCACCTAGGTGTGAAGCAAGTTTGCTTACCACTGCACTAATCAGATAACCTTAGACAAGAGGGTAGTAGGAGGTAATTACTGGTACATTTTAATTTTTAATATGACCTAACTATCATTATCCATGTTACACCAAATATAGTATGTACATATTAAGAGATTTGTTTATAGCAAACATGTATTAATTTAATGTAAATTACCAATTATAATGTTAATATATAAAAAATCACAAAACACGTTATGTTTCTTAAAAACTTTTATATCTAAATGTTTCGTCGTTACGCCATCAGTAGATAAATAAACAATGATAGAAAGGAAGTCATGATGTCAACGTCATACGCTGTTTAATGAAAAACATACAGAAATATGATTTGGACATCCACATATGAACATAAAATATTATTGATCACAAGTGATACAATAGCCTATTAGAAAGTGAAGTGTATAAAGTTTTTGAGACTCTTTTTGGAAGCATAGATTTACATGTAGTTCATTTTTATTTTTTTTCATTTCAAATATAATGCTGAAATACAGTGTTATACTTGATGATGATTGTGTTTTCTTTCAAAATTCTGTAATAGGGCTGGTATTTTTCATTTGGCTATCCATGTAACTAACATTTAATTGACATACCTTGTTAGTGAATATAACTTATTCCTAGCAAAGTATGTGTTTCACAGTATCAGTTTTAGCTCTTCAGTTTTTGAAGAAAAAAAGTTTAGGTATTGTCATAGCCTTGGTGTCGCCGTCATAGTGCAAAAGTGTTCACCTACGCCATAAATAAAGAAACAATTTGGTATTCAAACGAAGGTACACATATTGCCAGAGACAGTAAATGAACAGCAAGGTAGATAACTCTACTCTCCTTAATAATTATTAAGTTATGTCCCTTGTATGACTGAAAAACTACATCAGACAAGCATTAGCATTCTTGCTTTCTCGCCAAAACCTGGGTTTATAATATCATATCTTTCAGTTGATTTAATCTCTGAATAAAAACTTGACAAATAATGACTATACTCTTTTTCATAATCAGTACTTGAACACACACTAACAAACTATTCTGTATTTCAGGGTGTGGTGAGACGTCCAGCGGTATGACCAATTTTCTGCTGGCTACATGCGGGATGGACGACCTAGTCAAACTCTGGGAGTTCAAGGCATTTGCAGGAGACACAAGTATGATGAAGATCAACATTTATCATATGCTTTCCATTTACAGGAATTTTTCAGTGAAATAAACTTGATATTTCACTGACATAAAAGTTTGATATTTTTATATATTTTTTAACATTTAGCCTGCTCTCACTTCCAAATCAAATGTCAACATGCACAGGGCTGTAATACAATTTCAACAATGTCAATATGGCACTCTTTACTGAAAAACAATAAATAGTCTTCATTTTTTATCCTTTTCAGGCATATAATAAAACAGAAAAAATGTTTGTTTCAGTGTAAGATTACAATATACTTCACTCAATGCTCAGGATATATATTGCAAACTTACACTGAAACAAACAATTATCCTCTAGTAATTCAGAGTACCAATATTGGACAAAGTCTATAAATAGAGACCTTGTGGCCTTTTATAATTTTGGTATCATTTGAAAGGTATATGAAAGCTGATTGCTGATATGTAGCAGTGATTTTTTTTGTCCAATTTACTGCCTTCTAAAGGCTATTTCCCGTTGCAAAAACTGTCCATTTTTCCCAATTTAAAAAAAAAAAATCTTAATAATTTAATAAATGCAGATTACATTAATAAATAAAAAGGCAAAGAATTTCTTGAAATATACTGTAAACAAAATCTTGACAAGACTTACTCTTTCACCACGGCATAATGTATGCATAAAAAAGTTAAAACATGTATTTTTGTCATTATATTAGCTGTTTTGTCCTGATTTTGTATTTTTCCCAAATTCTTATTTTCCCAATTTGCAAGGCACAGGCGGTAAAAATAATTAAAAAAAAATCACTGTGTAGAATTCATGTCCACAAGAACATTATACTCCAAGTCATAGCAGTTTGTATGTTATGCTGTTTATTCCAACTGGCCGTGAAATGACTTAATATTATATCTTTGCAGGCTTATACTTGTTTGGTATATCATTTTTTGGTTAAAAACCCCCACATTGTCTTTCTGCACACAAAATGCTTTCATAAGACACAAAAATATATTGGGTAACTGGACATCCACAGTTCATATATTTGTGAGTTGGATTTGTTATAGCTTACCTTCTGAATGTACAAATGTGCTGTTGTTCATTGTTTGCATATGATCGTATCATAAACAATGGGAAATTTTAGAAAAAGATGAAAAAGTAGTGCAAAATCTGGTAAATAAGATGTTAAACGAACATATTAAGCATAGAATAGTTAATTAATTATTGAATGTGTTTTTGATGAATCGCACATCAGTACACTACCGGTATATATTATATACAAATTTTAGGGTATATTCTTCAATCTGTTTTCAGGAGTTCTACTCACAGAGAAAATAGTGTTCAAAGGCCATGAAGGATCAGTTATGGTCTGCAACTTCTCACTCAATGGCAAGATACTGGCCTCTGGGTATGAATGTTTGGTTTTTTCATTTGTTTACAAATGATAATTAATATAAGCTTATGGGCTTGTATGTTTATCTAGGGCTTTAGGTAAAGAGAAATGGAAATATGCTGAACCATGTTTTTTAAGCTCACCTTCTAAATCACTTGGACAATTGTAATGAAACTTCTCAGGAATGTTCCTTTCAAAATGATCAAAGAATGTATTCCATGCAAAACTCTGGTTGCCATGGCATTCGAAGGGAAAACTTGAACAATCTCCCGGCAAAAACCATAAGGCCTAGCGCTTCGATATTGGTGTGTAAAATTGTCTAATGGTCCCCTTCGAAGATTGTTTAAATTAAGCCTTGTGATCAAAATTGGTAACACCCTGGGGGTGTCTTGTTATCCATAAAGATATGTAGGGAAATCTTTGAAAATCTTCTTGTCTAAAATAGCTGGGCATAGACCCTTGATATTTAGTATGTAGCATCATATAGTGTTTCTGTATCAAGACTGTTCAAATTATGGTCCTTGGTGTTGGAGCCATTGTCATTGAAGGGTTAAACTTTTGATGCAACTGGAAGTTGGTACACAAGTTTGAAATAACAATGAGTGTATTGGTAGACAGTTCCATCACTCTTGCTTAAGTACTAGTAATGTACTATGGTCGACTCAAAAAATAGATGAGTATAGTAGCGGCTTGTGGTGCTCTTGTTGATATACCCCAATGCTTCAAAAGTAGAAGAGAGATAATAGTATTAGCTTCTAGCTATCTTCTCAATTGTTAGCAAGTGGTTATAATATTAGCTTCTAGCTATCTTCTCAATCGTTAGCAAGTGGTTATAATATTAGCTTCTAGCTATCTTCTCAATCGTTAGCAAGTGGTTATAATATTAGCTTCTAGCTATCTTCTCAATCGTTAGCAAGTGGTTATAATATTAGCTTCTAGCTATCTTCTCAATCGTTAGCAAGTGGTTATAATATTAGCTTCTAGCTATCTTCTCAATCGTTAGCAAGTGGTTATAATATTAGCTTCTAGCTATCTTCTCAATCGTTAGCAAGTGGTTATAATATTAGCTTCTAGCTATCTCCTCAATTCTAACGATGATATATGTATTATATGTGCTGCCTCAATAAATGGTGCTTAAACTAAAAACATTTCATAGTACAGTTGAACACTGTTAATCCGAAATCATAGGGACCCAAAAAAATAATTCGGTATAGCGATATTTTGGATTAACAATTTTCAGAAAATGACAGCGTTCGCGAATTATAGATGACGTGAAATACTAAGTACAATACATTTGGTTTTAGTGACAAATCGGGACTGTAATATTTACTTCGGAATAGCGGACTAGCGATTTCGGATTAAACATTAAAAATTTAGTAAAACGAAGAGGGAGTAAAATCGGGAGCGAAAAATAATTTCGAAATTATGATAATTTTGGATAAATGGTGTTCGGAATAGCGGTGTTGAACTGTAGATTAATTATAGAAATAACACACAAAAAACACACAAAGAAAGATTTAATGGACTTTGCAGAATACAAATTTTCTCTTTACAGATCGAGTGACAAAACTGTGCGATTATGGGATCCCGTAAGTTTGCATTTTTAATTACTATTTATAGTATAAGGAAAAAGAATGCCCTGTGAATATCCTTGTAACTGAGCCTCTTGTACATTCAAATTGCGGAAAAGACAAAATAATAATGATCATTTCAGAATTAAAAACCTAGCCTTCTTTGTTTTCATATGACATAACGGTACACGCAAACTTTATTTTCAATTTAGGAATCATTCATACTCCATTACATGTACATTTTCAGGGTTCTCAATAAGTTTTGGTTGAACTGTCTCAAATAGTAAAGTAAACGACCAGCTTCTACTTATTCTACTGAAAATTCATTTAGTTTTCCAAATTTGTTCTTATTGAGAACACTGCATTTTAATAGTCAGTATATTTTTAGAGATTAATTGTGGGTGAGAAATTAACCTTATTTGCAAGTGTCAATTGACATGTGTAGTGAGACCCATAGCTCTGACTTTAATGATAGGCGTGTTCGGCAACTCAGTCGATTGAGAAAAATGAATAAATGTAACATGTTGGCATCCGCATGGGGTGTTCATGTTTAACTTATGGACAGACAAAGCAGCAACTCTATACTCTCCCTTTGGGGAGCATGATAATAATTACATATCAATAACATACCAAAAAACAACATACAGTATAAATTATATTACAGATCCAGGGTGTCCCTTTGCATGTGATAGAAGGTCATACAAGGTGAGACCTGTGTACAAGTTTCAGTTCATTTGAGTGAAAAGTATGAGCTTGTTTTCGTATGATTTAACAACACAATTAATTTACTTTCTATTAATCATCAAATTAAGTTTCTAAGGTAAAGAATGTCATGAGATTGGCAAAGTAAAAACTATAGTTTACTAGTGACATCATACATCTTTTTCCACAATCTTTAGTTATATTTGCATACTATTCTTCCATGAAAGCTATTGCCTCTGTGTTACATTATGAAGAAAGCCATCTATGATTTGATGCACTTGTTGATATAACATATAAATAAAGCACATACGAAAGAGAGAAAATAAGATAAAGGTCACAAATGGCAACTCACTGATTTTTTTTAATTCTTCAACTTTGTGTTCATTTTTATAAATGGGTTAAATTCAATTTTCTCTAATATGTAGCAAAGTAACAAAAATAAGATCATTTCAGTTTACGACTAAAATTGACTAAGATCTTTATTGAAATAAGCCCCAGAATCTTTTCACTTTCTCTCTTGGTTAGATTTAATTATGTTATTTCATTGACAAACACATACAAATAATCTATGTTGATTTCAACTCTAATTCTGCAGGTATGTGATAAGTGTGGCGTTTTCAAGCGATGGCCAGTATTTGGCTTCAGGATCCAACGACAAATCTGTAATGATATGGAAACTGCAATCGGAGCAACAGATCTTCAGTAGGTATTTTTAGGATCCTTTGGAAAGTTATTACATGTAAACATTACATAAAAACACTGAAATGTAATTTATAAAAAGAAAATTCAGGGGGAAAGAAAAAATTCAAGGTCAGGGAAAAGTCAGGAAAATTTTAATTGGTAAGGGATACTAGTATTTGGAAATCAGGCAGAAGTTAGGGAAATTTGAAACCAGCGGTGTAAGGCCAATGTATCAATTTGTTAAAAGAGCAGAAAGAAAAATCAACAACACAAACTTCAGGAGCAACACTCAGAAAATTCCTGAAAAAGAGAGAACAAAACAATAAGAACATCTCAGGCAAAAACCGGAAAGACTTTGAAAAAGACCTATTGTTGCCATTTTTGAATGCTTTACTGATATAGAGGTTGTGCGATAGACAGGAATAGTACAAAATAGAACCCAGAGTCAATACAAAATACATAAACACTTTCCAAAAGAAAGTGAAGATAAATGCAGGCAGCTATACCCAGTGGTACGCAAACTTGCCAAACAAGGGGAAAACATTCTCTGACATTTATCATGTAATATACAACTGTATGTTTAACCTGTACAAATCTTGCAGCTGCATTAGAAAATGGTGAACCAGTCTGTGCAGAATCGCCACATCAGAGAGCAGGTCAGAAGGTTACAGTGACTGTTAACCTTCAGGAGATGAGTGTGGACGATGTTGCTCAGTGGATCTCAGAGATTGGACTACAACAGTATTGTGATACATTCCGGAAACAAGATATAGATGGGCAGGAACTATCAACCTTGACCCAGGAGTGCCTCAAAAATGCTCTGGGAATAGGTGAGTGTGACTTATGGTTGGCATCTAAGGGCTAAAAGAAAGTTTGATTCATTATGGTTGGCATCTTAGGGCTAAAAGAAAGTTTAATTCATTATGGTTGGCATCTTAGGGCTAAAAGAAAGTTTAATTCATTATGGTTGGCATCTAAGGGCTAAAAGAAAGTTTAATTCATTATGGTTGGCATCTTAGGGCTAAAAGAAAGTTTAATTCATTATGGTTGGCATCTTAGGGCTAAAAGAAAGTTTAATTCATTATGGTTGACATCTAAGGGCTAAAAGAAAGTTTTATTCATTGTGGTTGGCATCTAAGGGCTAAAAGAAAGTTTGATTCATTATGGTTGGCATCTAAGGGCTAAAAGAAAGTTTAATTCATTATGGTTGGCATCTAAGGGCTAAAAGAAAGTTTGATTCATTATGGTTGGCATCTAAGGGCTAAAAGAAAGTTTGATTCATTATGGTTGGCATCTAAGGGCTAAAAGAAAGTTTGATTCATTATGGTTGGCATCTAAGGGCTAAAAGAAAGTTTGATTCATTATGGTTGGCATCTAAGGGCTAAAAGAAAGTTTTATTCAAATACAAAAGTTGCTTGTAACAGTATGTATATATATAGCAAATAAAAACTATTTTGACATGAAATGGATGAATGTATGATCATTTCTACAGATAGCACAATATCATAATCAAGGTATTGTCATGTCCTTTATAAAGACAGCATTGCCAGTTTACAAAAACTGCCATAATTTGGAAGCTTAATGATTATGAAATTATAAGCACCCATTTTTGATGACGATGCATAATCTAGCTAAAATGTTGAGTTGATTTGTCTGATCAGGATCAGTCTTTATTAATCTTATTTTCAATCTTTTTTTGCGTTTGTTTACAAAATCTGAATACAATTTGAATTTCTTCAGATTCTTTGGGACATCGAAACAAGATTCTCAGATCGAGAGCTCAACTGCTTGAATGTCCCATCATGCAACAGAAAACTGTCCAAGGTAAGGCATTGTTGGTGCTAGAACATGCCATCATAAAAACTGTCCTAGGTAAGGCATTGTTAGTGCTAGAACATGCTTTCATGCACCAGGAAACTGTCCTAGGTAAGGCATTGTTGGTGCTAGAACATGCCATCATAAAAACTGTCCTAGGTAAGGCATTGTTAGTGCTAGAACATGCTTTCATACACCAGGAAACTGTCCTAGGTAAGGCATTGTTGGTGCTAGAACATGCCATCATGCTCCAGAAAACTGTCATAGCTTAAATACCTATTTGATAATTTCAAGATTTGGTAATAAATAAAAACATAACAGTACAAATCGAGATGAAGGTGGTATGATTGAAGCCTTTTCAAATCACGCCATTCTAGATCCTAAGATGTTAAATTTTCACAATTACTGAGACATAAAGTATGCAAACACCAATATTATTTATTTTAAAGTATTCCCTTAAACTGGAAAAACAGTTCCAGTTTTTATATCATAAATGATGTCATGATATATTTTTCATGTATAACTAGTGTAACAGCTTTTGACTTGACGTCATAAAAAATGGCATTGTAGATGTGAGTGCTATAATATGATGTTTTATGTATTAAGCGCTATTAATCATTACTTCAATGATTTGAATTGAATATCACTATCACATTTGTGATCATTCAAAACCAAGCTCATTTTATCAATTTTAGAAAACTTATGCAATAAATTCATATTTAAAGGAATAGACACCTGATGATACAATTGCAAGAAAAAAAGAAAATTGTCAAAAACTATCACATTATTGATATCAGCAAACTTACAGCGCATTAAATCTTCTACTAATATATAAGTAACATTGCTTACAACACATTTTACTTTGCCAGTTTTTGCATATTTTTCCAATTTGAATTTTACATGGCTTAACATAATTACGAGTAAATGCTAAATATATGCACTATAAATTGGGAAACCATGCAACTGAGACAGTGACAGCATATTACTTAAATCATAAAAAATGATGTATTACCGGCCTCATACTAGCTCGTATTGACAATTCTAGGCTTGTTTTGAGGAAATACGGTATTTGCCGATTTTTAGACCATCTGGTGTCTAGTCCCTTTAAATGACCACACATGTAACATCTGTGTATTCTTACAGATGAGGGTATACCTGATGAGTACTTGTGTCCCATTACCAGGGAGATTATGAAGGACCCTGTCATTTGCTCAGGTATAGTTAAATCCAAGGTGGATTGTTTGGGTAACTGAAATAGTCACTGTCTTCCCATAGTTGGCAACAGGGCTTCTAAAAATTTGAGATTTCAGTTGGTCCGGGCGCGTGTTGAACCAGCACCCCCATGATGATATCACTTATATTGCATAAGAAAGGTGTTTACAAGTGAGACCACTTGTGCATTCTGAGTACTAAATTTGATGTCACTCACATGACGTCATTACAAAAGTACATTATTGAAGTGACGTGCAAAATTAGGGTATCAATATTACAAATAGTTAAGAATTTTAGTTGATTTTCTAACACAGAATCTTAATGGAACATAAATAAAGAAAAAAATGATGTTTCATTTTTGTATTTTTAATTCATTGGGCCATTTTTTAACACAAACAATGAGTGCAGTCGAAAATCTGTAATTGCCATGGAAACTAATAGTAATAAATTGTTGAGAAAAAGATGAGCCAATGAAAATTCTTTTTAAGCAAAAAGTTTGGAAGAAATTAATAAACATAGAAAATTTCATTATTTTTGGTATATATTTTTTAGGCTTATTTCATTTGTAATATTTTGTCTGAAGGACCAAAAGCACGATACCTCTTAACTGCAAACTTTTGCCAACTTTTTTCTTTAAAACAGTATAAGTATAATTTGGGTAGAAATGAATGAATTTATTAATAACGATCTTTATCATATGACTTGTATACTGTTCCTTTCAGATGGCTATTCATATGAGCGTTCAGCGATCACTAATTGGATGAGGAATGACAAAGACCGAAGTCCGATGACCAACTCTGTACTTGTTAACAAGGAGCTTACACCAAACAGAAGTCTGAGAACACTTATACAGCGATATCTCAATCCCTAGCAAAGTTTAACGCCTGATAACTTTAATGCTGTACTCATGAGTCATGAATTAGAGGCTTAAAACAAATAGAAGTCTTTGAAATATATTGTTTATTTTTGCTTTACTAATCCATTAAATGGGCAGAGCCCAGCTACATATTTAAATGTTACGAAATAAAAGTAAAAATACGACTTAAGTGGTTGGCGCAAAGTGTCCCTACTGAATAAAACCAATCATCAACTAAATGGAACTTTGTCTGTTACTTTTCAGAGGCTAAATTATTAGATCAGAATCTTTTGATTGATCCCATCGGTTGAGACATAACTGTGATATCTAAATCCCTAGCATTATCTCGTGTGTGACACTTGTTTTCATAAAAATGTCTACAATATAATTGAAGGGAGCTGTGCAAGAGAGATAGAATGAATATCTGACACTGAGCCCTCAGTATGACTGCCTGGTCAGTCTGATGGATATTTTTGTAATCCTAGTGTTTTTCAGAACTGTTCACATTCATGTGTTTTATGATCATCAGATTTTTAAAAATTTAGATTTATACAGAGATATTTGAATCAAAAATGTTGTTTTGTAATTGATTCATATTGTGCTCATGAAACTTTCTAGTATTCAAATTCATTACACTTCATTACACTTTCTTGTTTCTATATCACTGCATGAACATCACAGCTCAACATTCAGATATGTCCATTATGTTGATTATCATCCCCATAAATAAGGAGATATATTGTTTGTCTGTCATGTTTATCTGTTACATATCATGTCTGCTCCATAGCTCTTGAACCAGTTGAAGGATTTTGAAATTATTACCCATGAATGTTCACTGTATTGAAAAATGTGCAGAGCAGAGCACATGTTACAACCAGCTTGATCAGAGGTCAAGGTCACACTTAAAGGTCAAATGACTACCTTTTGTGTCTGACCATATCTCGTAAACGGATTAAAGGATTTAAAATAACTTGCTACAAATGTTCACCATATTGTGATGATGTGCAGAGGGCATGTTACAGCTAGCTCTGTTCAAGATCAAGGTCACATGTAGAGGTCAAAGGTCATTTGACTATTATATGACCATATATAGTGTCCACTCAGTATCTCTTGAACCACTTGAAGGATTTTGAAATAACTTGCCACAAATTTCCTTCAGAAATAGTGCCCATCTCACTATTCATTAAAAATAATGTTTGCTCCATAAATGTTTAACTCCAAGCAGATTAAAATAAAGATCCCTATGTCAAATGTCATGAAACTGAATGAGACAACCAAAGGGGGAGACATCTGTTTTGATTGTTATTACTAACACATGCTTCTTGAATCCTGATGTTTTTCTGGGAAGAATTGTTTCTTGATAATATCTTTATTTTACTAAATTCACACAAAAAGTACCGTACATAAATTGACCATAGGTTTAACAAATTGAATTCATAAGTCAAAGAACCATGATGCATTGCTTAAGCTTTCCCTATTTATCACCTTACATCCAAGAGTATATTAGCGTAGAGTGCCAACCTGGCTAAAATTCGGCTGCAGCACTATCTTGGTTTAAATTGTTGCATAAAAAATCTGCTCTATACTGGACTATTTTGAGGCAGGGCCTAAAATTTTCAGCTCCTTTTTTATTGGTTAATTATTCAATTTTTAACCGAAAAGAGCTTTTTTTTATTCAAGTAGTTGCTAAGGTAAAGAGATCTTTTATGTCACAGACTCTCAAATAGCGCTTTTCTACGCAACATGTGTCTGGTTAGAAGAGTTTGGTTACCTTGAGAACAATTGAATAACTATCTGAATGTATGAATCTGATGATTTAACCATTGTACATGATAAGAGCACTCTATTTTCATAGATGGCAGTACTATTCAGCGATGGTGATTTATTTTTTTAATATGAATAAAATATAAAAGGTCTCCAAGACCATTTTAACCCCGTGCAAAATAAACATGAAATGTTCACGTAATGAAACAAAACTTATCAGCACAAATCAGCACTTACCAGCTTAGATGCTAAAGCACTTTTGCCATTATTTTTTTAAAGTTAAACAGCTTAAGAGAAATCCAACATTTCATCTCCATTTTCCATATTATTTTTTTTATCAAGTTTATCCGATCCAATGATATAATTTTCATCATTCCTAACAGATTCTGTCACCGCCCATGCTGGAAAAAAGAACAAAGAATATATATCAATTTGATAGAATTTTCCAAAATTCTCAAATACATGCCCTTTAGTGAATACATGCCCTTTTGTGTTTTTTGTTTGATAGAAATTGATTAGTTACTCAGAAGTTTGGATGTTGTCTGTTTTGGAAAGAAATCATTGTTGTTTGTTTAAACATTTTTGCCATTCTGAGCATATTTATGTCCATATTGATGTTGTTACTTTTGATAATCATTTACATTATGGAGTAAAAAAATTATTTACTATGTAATTTTCTTTATGAGATGTTGTTTTATCTTTATTAAGATAGGTCAATGTTGAATATTTTATCAACTATTTTTTAAATTTCTTCTTACATATGTTTCCAGAATCAACATGCATTTGTAAAGTAAAGCATATAACTCCGGCTTTAATATGTATCAAGTTATGCCCCTTGTAGGACTGAAAAAAACAACGAAAAACAGACAAGCATTGACTACCCTCCTCAGCTCTCGTGTTGCTTTATTGTTGAAGTATGCTAAGAACAGACTCATATATGATAGTTACTTCATAAGTTGTTCATCAATTGTTTTTTCTGCTTTCTTAATCGTGTGGTTGTTATCATGTGTTGTTATTTTGTTACATTTTGTTATATCTGTTCAAGTTCTTCTTTAAGATATTATTAAGGTGCCATCCTATCAGTAAGTACACCAAAAAAAATCATTAGATATTGAATATTAGTCATAAATTTAATCTATTGAATGTTTTACCAGTAAAATCAAATTAATTTTGCATAAATTGAACTTTCCAAACAGATATTATAACATTTTAGAAATATTAATTTGAAAAAAGCAAATTTTGTGTGATAGGATGATAAGATGTCACCTTAATCTTTAGTGCTGCTTTTACTAAAAATCAGAGAATTTATCATATTCAAATATAATTTATAATAAATATGAACAAACTTCTTGTTACAAAAGAAAATACCAGAGACTTATAGCCACAACGCACAATTATTTCGGACTTATATTTAAAGGAATGAACAAGAAAACTACCAATTTTTGTCAATGGAGATTAGTAAAAACATTTTCAAGTTGATAAATCAATTTAATTTCATCCCATAAACAAATATAACATACAATAAACTAGAATTCTGTGGGTTGAATGGGATGCCTGTTTGAGTGTCCATCATGGTGAACCCAATTTAATACAAATTAAGATGTAAAATGGCTCACGTCACAACTATTCATAATCAATACACATATTTGATAATCCTATGTTTGGGACCGTGAGATCATGCGTCTTTAATAACTTAAGCAGAAAAACTTTTGCTAGTAAAGATAACCTTGATCTTTGACCTACTGACTCCAAAACCAATAGAGGTCATTCACTGACCATGACCAATTTTCATATAAAGTTTGAGGAATCTATAACAAGTCATTCAAAAGTTATTGATAGGAAACAAAAAGTGTGCCTGCGATGACGCCACTGAAAAAATTGGTTTTAACCAGTAGTTATTTCAGATTGGAACACATCAATCACAAGCATTGAAACTGATAAATAACGAAAGAAAATGACAAATTGATCCATAATTTATTATTTGTATTCCTTCACAGTTTCACAGGCAGTGTAATAACATAACACATTACCATTTTTAAAATTGACAAAATACCTTACAACTACTAGGCTATTATATTTGATACCGATTTAAAACTTCAAGTAAAATCTAGACTAGAATACTCATGACAAAAATAACAAGCAGCACCCTGAAAAACTTATGACGGATTCCGCAAGGTTAAACAATGGCTTTCTTTACATAAAAGAAACAAAATATGTGGTCAAAAATTTCATATAAGACAATGCACTCCTTTTGGTGGACAATTGGAGTTATACTTGGGCTTTAAAGCTGCACTCTCACAGATTGACGGTTGTGATAACTTTTTTATTTGTTGTCTTGGAATGAGACAAAAAAAAATAAAAATGTATGGAAACCAGTGATATAAGACTGCTGACAAAAATCAGACTGCAGGTTTTCGTATTTTTGTTCAAAAATAAATGTTTTACAATAAAATATTTTTTCTTAAAGCATTAATAACACGATTAGCCATAAAACATAAATAATCAAACGTAAATATGAAAAACTGTAATCGGATCTTAAGTCAGCACTCTTATATCACTGATTTTCAGATTTTTACACAAAAATTGACTCAATGCAAATTAAACAATAAAACGTTGTCAAAACAGTCAATCTGTGAGAGTGCAGCATTAAACCAGAGAAAAACGATATGTAGCTTCTACCATTCCAAACCAAAATAAATAACGGTACACACAAACTAACAATAAGCACAACAGGCAGTCATTTACTGAACACAATTTTAACACTGTATGCAACATGAATACTTAATCAAGACAAATTTAAATCTTTGTTTGACAAATTTGGATTTTTTTTGGTATTCTTTCCCATAACAATAAAGAAAGCTCAAATATTTCAACTGATTTTTTATTCGAAATTTCTGTGGAAAAAATGAGCAGTCACTTAATTTTTTTTTTTTTTAAATTGGCATTTTCAGAAATATGTGTAGAAAATCTGGAGAACTAAACATTAATTTGGTGTGGCCTTAAATAACAAAATATACCGTATTTGGAAGACATAAAAATGAATGTATATAAAACTCAATACATATATAAAACTTATATGCAAACGATAATGGAATTCAAAATCAACATCACAGTTCACATATATATAAAATGTAAAATAATGGAAATATTTGTAAACATTTGGAATGCAAGATAAAAATACAATGAAAACTACAGGGACAAGCCAAGTTGTCAAATATATAATGGAGACCATCCGGATGACATGATTTCTACATGTAAATACATTTATGAGGAAAATGCATACAAATTTTTAATTCTATATGGTAAATTGTCCAGCATGCCATATCAAAACATTTTACATGATTAGTAACAGATTTTATGCAAAGTTGGATTTCAAATTGTAAAATAAAATCTAAAAACAATAAGTATTTGCAGTCGTACCAAACTAAATAAATTACCTTTCACCTTTATAAGAAGTGTTTTCATTAACTTGTTATGCATTGCAAAGTTGGATTTCAAAAAATAAATTGTAAATCTTAAAAACACAAACATCTATATAAAACTGTTATTTACTGGTAAATGAAGCCCGCTCAAAGTAAGTTGACACGATCAACATGAAATCAATGGTAGAAAATACAGAAGTATCAAAAATTATCCCAACATCAATAATAAGCCAACCCACATAAATAACAATATTTACATGATGAAGCATCTTAAATGAGATGCTTTTCGATTTTAAAACTCCAATATGAACATTGAAAACTTTCTGTTAAAATTTGTGTCAATCACAGTTGGAAGCTTGCTTTGGAAAACAATATCACAGAATCAAATGAACATTATTAATATGTCAATCACTCAGTTTTGCAGAAAAATTAACTTTGGTTTAAAAAAATGACATATAATGCAACACAATGTATGGTTACAATAACAAATAAATTTGCCTAGTCAATGTATTTGCTTCTTAAGGTCAATGTCATTCTTCTATTTCGATAGCAACAATGTGATCTACATCTTTTGAATAAAGGTCAATGTCATTTTCCTGTTTCTATAGTAATAATATGACCTATATAATGTTTTTAAGTAAAATTCAGTATCATTAAACTGTTTATTTTGCATGAATTTGGCCTTCATCTTGGAGGTCAATACCATTTCCAATATTGGATAAAGGTTCTCTAGAATGTTGCCCATTCGCAGAATTTGACAAATTTTCCCCCAGGTCAATGTCAGTTTCTATGATATTAGTACTATTTATAGGTATGATATCACTACTATTTATAGACTGGAATGTATCAAGTTGAATACTTTCGCCGCTAAGCAGACCAATTGCTTCCTGAGAGTCACCTGGAGACGAATCACCATACAAATGTCTTGCAGCAATTTGATGGGCTCGTTTTAAAAGAGTGAGTGTTCTTGATTGTTCTGCTTTCTCTTTGTCGTAGCAGAAAATGTACTCAAACGTTTCATAGATAGCCATCAAGAAACAAAAGCAGCTTATTACTGTAAGGACCTGAAACATAAATCATGATAGAAGACTAGTCCATGATACATAAACTACATGGGTGAAAGTTAAAAAGTTCAAAAGTACAAAAAATAGGGTGTTTCATTACTGAAATACAGTTTTAGAAGAACATTAGAGAAAGCCAGTGAAAAATAAACAAATGTACAGGGCGGTTGAAACTACAGCTAAATTCCCCTGCCACATGAACAATGAGGCAGTAAAAATGAGCATATATATATAATGTGTTGTTTTAAATGTCATTTTATGTAATGAAAGAGCAGAGTGAAAACAACTCGTATGTATTTAATGTAAAAACATTGTATATTGTTTGAAAATATAATGTGCAGACACAAAAATAAAAGGCTCAAATCCTGGTTACCTACACCTTGATCATGCACAGTTTCAAATAATTTATGCACATCACTAGTAGAACATGTGACCTAAGTTTAATAGAGATCTTTCTATAAATGCAGAATAACTAGAGTGGACTCAAAACATTGAAATTTTCAACCTTGCAGTTACCTTGACCTTGAAATGGCACAAGTCCAACATACAGCATTTACAGCAAATTGCCTTGATGGGTAGAGCATAAGACTCAAGTTTCATAAAGATCTTTTCATATATATGTATAAGAGATATTGAGCAGACACAAAATGCCAAGGCTCAAATTCTTGACAATGTACGGTGACCTTGACCTTAAAATGGGGAAGTTCCACTCAACAAATCACCTCAATGAGTAGAACAGGTGACCAAAGTTCCCTAAGGAACTAGCCTGCAAGGCTCAAATCCTCAACCCTAAGTTCAGTGAACTTGACCTTCAAATTGCACAGTTCCAACAGGATTCGAAACATCCCTTTGATGATCAGAATATGTCAAAAGTTTCATAAAAATCCATCAATAAGAAAAAGAAATCACATGCGCACAACAAACCAACATTCCAATGATAATTTATATATGTAGTTGCAATAATTTGGGAGATACATGAGATTTTTCTGGCCATTTTTAAATAATTCAAGGGCAATAACTCTTGTAAGATAAAGCAAAATGTCATAGAAAATGCAGGTGCACTATATCTCATGATAACCATCATTCCTGTGAAGTTTCATGAGCGTAGATGCAGTATAATTGTGGTTACAGGTATCACAATGATTTTCAGATCATATCTAAGTAAGTCAAGGGATGTAACTCTTGTTAGAAATGACAGGTGCAAAATAGCCCATGCTGACCAACATTCCTACAAAGTTTCATGTTTGTAGTTGCAATACTTTTTTGCATGCATCACAACATTTTAGGGATGTGATAAAAGCAACTCTAATATAATCTCAGGGTATAATGAAGGAATATGGAACAGACACAAAATGCAAGACTCTAATCCTTGACCTTGAACACTGACCTTGGCCTTGGAATGGCACATTTTACAAACACAGTTGGGACATCTTTTTAATGATCAAAACATGAATCACAAGTTTCATAAAGATCTTTCAATGGACATAACAGACATCGAGCAGACTCAAATCCTTGGAAATCAATCATATTATGTATACATACTTTTAGGTGAAGGAATTACAATACCTATTTCCTAACATACCTTTAATGTTTTCACAGATAGACTCGTGTCAGGCCTGGCGGTAACAGGGGGTGGGGAACAGGACATACTTTTCCTCAGGTTTCCACCATGCATAGCCTTCTCTATGGACCTGAAATGACATGCCACTGTTAAGGAGTGTTTACAATTATTTAAGGAAAAATTACATACTTCTGTCATTGTTAATGTGTACCCCAAATCCTATGTGAAAATATATAATGGAATGCAAGTATGCCAGTACGCTGCTGTAATAGCAGAAAACGCAGGTTGTGATTATCTTTTTTCAAATATAAAAATAAGTATAGAGCTTGTGGTCATCCTATGGTTTCATTTTGCAGAAGTTATTGATTATCTTGTTTATTACAAATTATTAACTTTTAACCTTTTCCTGTCCTTCAACTGTTTTGGGGTCATTGGCGTTCCAAACAGCTTCAACGTCCAACTCTCAAGTTTGCCCTGACTGTAATTGTCACTTGAGTCTGAAATAATAATGTAAAAGCATTTTAGTAAATTTTCGATTTAACCGTCTTCTTTGGAAAAGCAAATTTTGACATCTAGACAGTTTACTGTCAATTAATCAATACTTAATCAAATATTACCCCCCCCCCCCCACTACTTTTTAAAAAGCAAGATCACCATAAGTGATTTTCTGTTATTGATTTTTCCAATGGCCCACGGGAAATAACTTGATTATTTGAATTAGCAATAGTTATTGGACTTTTTCTACGGGTGGGCATTGATAAAAACATTTCAGCATTTAATATTGTTTGAGGTAACAATTCAACAATGACATCACCATGGTTACGACAATAACTAGACTTTTTCTGTGTAAAACAGGCAAGCTTAGAACGATAGTGAACTCAAGGGAATAATTGACTGAGAGTGCATGAAAATGTTGGTTTATTTGGTGGACACTGTGAGTGACCTACCTGTATCCATAATAATGAGAGTCCATGTGCCGACTGGAGTTTCACCCCAACAGCGCACAGTGGAAAATGTCCAGTTGTCAAAGCCCCCACTTGAACTGGAAACAAAAGAAGAAGAAAATAAACATTACATGTAAAAGACCAACAATATCTTTCATATGTTAGCAGCATGGATAGTGATGTTTCGATGATCGATTATAATCGAAACATTATTGGTTGGGCCTGAAATTGGCGACAATAGATTGTTTTTGGTCATAATCGATCATCGTCTCAATCATCGTTTCTTCTTTCGGTTAATATCCGCCAATTTTTTCCTTTGAGTTCATTTATACATTCAGAAGTGTTCAGTTGCTAACAATAGCAATATGGCCGAAAGCAACAACAACACTAATTAACTTCAAACATATGCTTAACATAAGCATAGTTAAGAATTACGAGTTCTTATACAATAATACTAGAACTCCGCAAGTCGGATGTGTCGCCTGACGAATTATTTACTGTCGACATTATAGCTGTTAGATTGGCATTTTATTCATTTATAGACAATGATGTTGCCATTTAACTTTCAAGTGTAGGTGGCATTTGAACCCTCAATCAGATATACCTACGGAATAAGTTTCAGGTTGAAACCTCCTATAGTTTACGAGATATGCCACGGACAAAACCTAAGCAAGAAAATTAACAAAGGGCAATAACTCTAAAATATGGCAGCAAGAGTGACGGTTCTTGTGCACTGCACTTGCCCTCAATGAGATCTATCTAGCTATGAAGTTTCAAGTTGATACCTCTTATATTCTTCAAGATATGCCCCGGACAAAACTTTAAGCATGAAAATTAACAAAGGGCAATAACTTTAAAACTAAGAAAGCAAGAGTTACTGTTATTGTGCACTGCACTTGCCCTCAATGAGATATATCTAGCTATGAAGTTTCAAGTTGATACCTCTTATATTCTTCAAGATATGCCCCGGACAAAACTTTAAGCATGAAAATTAACAAAGGGCAATAACTTTAAAACTAAGAAAGCAAGAGTTACTGTTATTGTGCACTGCACTTGCCCTCCATGAGATCTATCTACATATGAAGTTTCAAGTTGATAACTCTTATATTCTACAAGATATGCCCCGGACAAAACTTTAAGCATGAAAAATAACAAAGGGCAAAACTCTAAAAATATGGAAGCAAGAGAAACAGTTCTTGTGCACTGCACTTGCCCTCAATTAGATCTATCTACATAAGAAGTTTCAAGTTGATACCACTAATAGTTTAGGAGATATACCCCGGACAAGCGAAAATGGGACGCGGACGCCGCCGCCGCCGACAAAAGTAACCCCTATATGTCGTCTTTTCAGGCGACACAAAAACTACAATTAATAAGGTCAAGACCGATTGTACTATCAATACTTCAGTGGAACTGATTATCGATAGTCAAACTGGAACCGATTCTCAACACTAAGCATGGATACAAAATCCTTGGCAGGTCAGGTGTGGAAGTTGGTCATGACGCTTGCAAATTTACCAAACATGCTGCATGTACGAGGGTGTCTTCTCCCATTCTGAACCGAATATTGACTGATTTTTTTCTAGCACATTTCAAGCTTTTTATTTTGTGAATTTTGACTTCAAAAAAGAGCACATTTCAAGCTTTTTATTTAGTGAATTTTGACTTCAAAAAAGAGCTTGGTATCAATAGAGTATAGGCGTTGTTCTTTTGTGATATCACAAATACCAATAATCTAAATAACTATTGTATTTAAATGATTCCATAACATATTTGCCCTTTTTATGTCCTACAATTTATTTAATTACCATATTCAATTTAATTTTTCTTAAAATATCTAAACATTTTAAGAACTCTGATCATAATGATAGCACAGCCTTATGCCTAATTCTGAATGTCTGATTGTTTCCAACGATTTTCTAACATGAAAATGATAATATTATTGGTTTTTACTGAACTATTGCTATTTTTTTCAAAGAGGTTGAAATTATATATAAAATAAGATATATTTATTGGCTGAAATATAATATGTATTATTAATCATTTGATGAATTATCACCAAATAAATAAAGGAAATATAATGGGTTTGTGAACAGGGCTCAGAATTATATTATTTTTCCTCCTAACTTTCTGTTTTAAGTTATTTATTTGCTAAATCTGATAAAAATTACAAATATTTTTTTTATCTCATCTCAAAATTCCTAAATCAAAAACAGTATCTCAAAATATCTTGAAAGCATAATTGTAATTACAACAAAAGGGCCACAAGGTTTCTTAACAACTGATTTGATAAATGTTTTTAGCACCTATTGTTTCATTTCCTGACAGATTATGTCAACCAAGCCAATAAACCAATCACTCCATCTTGATTAATAAAAGATAATTAGGCAATAATAATAATCAACATCCAACTTATCCACAATCAGTGATTTGATTATGACAAGTAAAACTTTATGAGTGACAAGTTGAGCATTTGTCACCTTGGTTACAGCTCCCTGTATTTATACACATTGCCTTTTCTGTCAAGGTGGCACTTCACCTTGGACATTCAACAAGATAGCTGCGCTGAATGTTCTTGTTTCCCCAGTGAGGACCCAGGTTAGTTGTTGGTAAATCAATGTTGTTGTTTAAAAATGAAATGTTGATGCTACTCACATCAGATAATTTCATAATTCTTAAAATAGTTCTATACTTTAAGCACACAATTTTCATACAAAAATGTCCAGATAATCGAAAATCATGTAACACAAGATAACAAATGTAAATGTAGTCTGAAGCAGTCTCAAAGTGCTCAGTGACATCAGGGCCGTTGTCTGCCAACATTTTTCAAAGTGGCCCTCAGGGTTCAAACTGACACGGGTAAATTCAAAGATGTGAAATAGGAAACCCTGGAACCAAATGTGATTAATAAACGATGTAGCGAAAAAAAGAGATCTGAATAAATGTCATTGAAATTAAAAATACACCAAGAAACACAACACACTGTACAATACACTAATAAACACAACACACTGTTGTCTTGAAAAAGCCCAGCAGTTAATCCACACTGTGGACGTCTGCGCTGTTGTTGAGAACGGAGATCATGGACGCTCACTTGAAAACCGTTCACAGGTGACCATTAGCCGCCACACTGGAAGCGGTAATGATGGGACGGGTCCATTGGTGGGAAGGGTGAGATCCCGTATGGTTCGGGTCCACACGCTTTGGATACAGTCATCATCCTCGTCAGCGTCCGCACAGAAAGGCCAGTGATAATTGCTTCACTGCAACACCAGCATATGTCCACGTGGCATTGGGTAGCTGCACAATGGACCTCTGCATGGACATCATGAAGGAAGTCCATGCGGGCATGGCACGATCCCAGGAGGTGACACACTCCCATCCGGTATACATCCATATACAGTTGGTCCATCGGTGTTTGGCCTGGACGAAGATTGCCTGAGTCATCATTATGAGTGGCGCGAAACATCGCGCTCACAAACGCGGTCAGCCACCTGACCAGAACTTGTCTCATGATGAGATGAATTGTGCATTTAGGTAGCGAATTCATTGCGGTGGTATTGAATTGAACGTATAGCATTATCAAACAAATGTAGACCGGAGCACAAATTAGATTCCTATTTTATAGTGGAGTATGAGTCTGTGTTTCGTAATGAATTTTTCCTCACTGACAGTTATTGATGATAACGCGGTAACAATTTCTATATACAAGTCCATCTTGGACCTAAAATATGTCAATAACTATTTATATGCCGTTTGCTATATTATAAACGACCTTTTTCAGTGACACATAAAACGGGGCCGTTGTCTGCCAACATTTTTAATTATGGCCCTCAGGGTTCGAACTGACACGGTCCAGACACGGGTATAACCTTGCGATGGCCTCCGACATCTGAGTTGAAGGTTGCACTGATTGGTTGAAGATCTCGTTTCTTTCAGGCCTCGCTTCTGATTGGGCAAGAGTCGATTCCACACCGGCCTTGTAGACCACCTGACTGTATTGTGGGCGTGGTTGATGACGATTTCGGTTACTTTGACACTGAGATAAGGCAGAAAGATTGCAAATTATGAGAATGGTCACACTGACAATCAGAATACTGGATACAATTACTGTGATTATTTTCCATAGTGGCCATCCAGAGGGAACGTCTAGGATAGAAATTAGTTAAGTAAAATGTATTATTTATTAAAGCTCTCAAGGGAAGTTCGTGCATTTGTATCAATTCCGTAGGCATTTCAATTTTAGAGACATTATTAAGAATGTTGTGTAAAGGATCCCAAATGTGAAGAGATTAGAAATTGGGAAATACTTGATAATTTGGTAATTACTTAACAGCAGTTTTTAACTATTTGTAAACCATGACCAAAGTGTAAAATGTTCATTATATGCTTTGCAGTTCATTCGCAACAATAGCAAACTTAGTGGAGCTTTAACTGTTTTTTTGCTATGAGTTTGAATAGAGGTTTGGCATACGATTACGAATGTTTTAAGTCGGTTTTAGAAGCGATCATCCAAGTACCATCAAATAGATATTCTGCGGCTGGTAGGCGTTTATTTGGTTTTGTTATGGTAGAGTACTAAATCCATATCTGTTTTTCTTCACTTGGCCTTGAAGATGGAAGGGGTTCTGTATGGTACTATTATCCATTATGTGCAAATGTTGTTTTGTCCAAATCTTTTACTCTCCCTCCAGACAGTGCTTGGTAATCTCACACCAGCAGCTTATAGAATTAAAAGCGCCTTGATGTTTTGTTAGGCATCGGACATGTTTCTTTCAACTCCATGCCCTAAAAACAATCTTAAAGGCCTAGTTTAAGAAATGTTTGGCATGATAATCCCCTGCTGTGCATCTCCTGCTAATTGCACTGGTGTCACGTTAGGGGCCAATTTTCTGTGTATTCGTTTATTGGCTCAGATTGGAGATCTGATAAGACAATTAGGCAATAAGATTAAGATCAATTAACAGAGGTTGTGTACAAATACACGGTTTGGGGGGGGGGGGCACTTATAGAAGGCTTAAATTAGGCCTTTAAATTGTATCTGCACCCTCAATTGTTCCAGGACCGTCTCCGTGGCCTTGTGGTTAAGATGTCCGCCTACGGAGCGGGAGGTCGTGGGTTTGATCCCGGGCCACGTCATACCGAAAGACGTAAAAAGCTGGTACAAGTAGCTTCCTTGCATGGTGCTTGGTATTTAAAGGGTAGTGCTTAGAAAAGTGGTGTACTCAGTACTGGTTCAACCCAGGAAAGTTGTATCCTGTGTATTGGTGCTTTACGCCGAGCATGTTAAAGAACCAAGAGGTCTCTTCACAAAGAGCTAGGGAATCGCACCAGGATCTCTTGTATCTCACTCTGTTTCTTCAAGTCTTCCAATGTCTGGATTTGACTGCGAATTGCTGTCACTTCCATCTCATGTCACTTATGGTATTTAAACACAATTTAAGTCGTGATGGTGTCACGGTGGGGTCAAGCCATAATGCAGCCAATGGGTGCGGGCAGAACTTGATAAACTTAAATAAACAAACAAACAAACAATTGTTCCATAAGGTTGAAATGTACCTTGATGTATCGTATGGACGCAGACATGTTTCTTTCAACTATATGTCCTCGAAACAATCTTGTTGTATTTTTACCCTCTAGTATTTCAAGAGGGTGAAATGTGCAATAATAAAGTGCAATTATATCTTAATTCCAGTAATAAACAAAATAGTTTTGTTAATATGATAAGTTAATTTATAAATCGAGTGTTCAATTAATTCAGTCACTTGGATTGCTCCCGATGTTCAAGACTGAACATAAAGTATAGCACAAAAAATCACAATGAGTAATGTCCTTCACAAGGTTATAAGTTAAAAAGTTTTTGAATTACTGAACCTCAACTGCATAATAGGAACATGTAATTATTTACATATTCCTAGTGCAGACATGTTTCTTCCAACATGATGTCCTCAAAACAAATTTAAAATGTGTTTTTGCTCTATGTTTCCATGAGGGTGAATGTGCAATAATAAGGATCAATGATAACTATGTTATAATCAGTGTGTGTATACCATGTGATAACTTAAGTCATAAATGCTTACGTCATAAATGAAGACTTTAAACAAAGTTAACTTTACTATTTCTTCACCAGTTTAAATGATACATTACAGAGTCTACACGGCTTAAAGCTTTTTTTTTTTTTTTTACCAGAGTTTGAGAGTTTAGTTTCTAAAAACACTTTGACAAACTGTTTCACAAATCTAACGCCTGATGGAGCACTGTCATGACATTAGCAGCAGGTTTGAAAGCAGGTTTTTCGAAGTGTTTGAGGAAACTTATCACCTGATCAAACTACAGTAATAAAATGAAGGCAGGGTTCGGAAAACACAATAGACTTCCCTTTGTTTAATAGAAGGCCCGACTTCACAAAGCCAATAGCAGGTCAGAGTCTATACAACCAATAGAAGGCCAGACATCACAAATCCAATAGCAGGTCAGAGTCTACACAACCAATAGAAGGCCAGACTTCACAAATCCAATAGCAGGTCAGAGTCTACACGACCAATAGAAGGCCAGACTTCACAAAGCCAATAGCAGGTCAGAGTAAACAAAACCAATAGAAGGCCAGAGTTAACAAAGCCATATATCACTATGCAAGTAGGTACCTTAAACAATACACTTACTTGTCTTTATGTCTAGTAGCCCCAATGACAGACTCTGTCCCATGTGGAGAGATAAGCCTGATGTCAAGGTGACCTCTGCGGGGGTGCTGTATGGTCACAGTCACATACACAGTCTCCAAAAGGTTAAGATCAAAACTCGCAACATCTTTGGCTGTAACTAGAAAGATAACATTCTCATGAAGTAAAATGTCTATAATCAAGTAAAATGCTTATGTCTATTGTTGTCGTAGTTGCTATGAGATAAGCATAATTCATAACCATTGTAAAATCTCAAGCTTTGCAAACTATAATTACTATTATTATTTCATTTAGTTAATTGAGACTGCTTGAACATTTGAGTACACTTCCGAGGATTTTTAAAAAAAAACACATTTTATTTTCATTCAAGTAGTTTTTCAGCTTCGTACAAAGAATATGGAGTAATTTGAATTCTTAAACTGCTGCTATAGGCGGCAGGTTAAACATGTCCTAATTGTATGAAGACCAGATAGTTTGTTATAATTCTGGGTTATAAACTATTACTTTTTTTACCATTATAGGACAGTCTGAGAGGATGATGGTTTCCTTTTGTGATAGGTAGGTTCACATGTTTCTGGGCATAGGAAAATGATGTCTGCCAGGGTACCTGGTTCCACACCTGTATTAGAAAATATTTGAAACTAGCATATTACCTTCTTTTTATTTAAGGAATTGGCGATTTTGCACCCAGTAAACACCAGATATTATTATTTTGAATAAATAGAGGATAATTATAAAATTGATATTGTCACTGTTGTTATTTCACTGATAACTCCATATTTCATCGAAAAGCATGGAAGAAATATCATTTTCATTTCACTGATAAATTACTTTTAACCAAAAGGCATATACTAAAAAAAATCCCTGTATGTTTTGAAGAGTTTACTTTAATACTATTTGTAAACTGATGACCAAAAGGGCTTATCAGCCTTCTTATTTCATAATCATGTTAATATGCCCTACTAAACAAGAAACTATTACCTAATGGCCTCAATTTCTTGAAAAAAATGTGTAGCAAGCTTGGGTATCTTATTTAATTTAGTGAAATTTCTTACTTGAACTTAATTTTCCAAAATAAATAAATATATATTTTGATAAATAAAGATTGTTTTCATAAAAAGTCCCAGAACTCAAGAAATTTAGAATATAACAAGAAATATCCCGAAAAAAAACTAGTGTGCTTACCTTCATTCTGTTATAAAAGATTTAAGATTGCTTGAGAAATTGGGGGCATGTTTACAAAATGTTCCTTAATAATAAAATACACAACAATTTTCAAAAACTTTTTTGTGTCCCCCTTTCCATGAATCATTTACTTGTAAATACTTGTTGATAGTTACAGTAAAAGTTGTCTAAATATAGAATTTCATTATTCCCAGTCTTCTTACTGTTGCAGCATTGGTCAGCCTCCATGCGTTCATAAGTCCAAACCCGTGTTTGTGTGAGTGCCATAGTCCAGCCGCGTTCTTCTGCCAGTGAGCCACATCTATGTCTACCTACAATGAATAGAATTATTACATTTTTTACTTAACCCAAATTTGTGTCAGAAATCAGATCAAAATACAAATAATAAGCGGATGCTGGTAGCGGAACCCAGTGGTCAAAACTTTACTTTGTAGCAGATATCTAATCTAATTAAAACACTTTTGCCCTCCATCCATGCACATTTTTCAGATGGAAAAAAGTTACTTCGTTACCATTCTTAATAGCTTGGACCTTACCACAAACTAGGTTTACACTCCATAGATGCACAAAATATTTTTTTTATTTAAAACTGCACTCTCACATATTTACCATTTTTACAACTTTTTTATTTTTTGTAATGAAAATGGCAATTTTTTGCGTAAATATCTGCAAACCAATGATATAAGATAGCTGACAAAAACTCAGATCGTAGATTTCCATATTTCTGTTCGAAAATTATTGTTTTATGGCTTAAACCGTTACTAACTGTTTAAGAAAAATACATAAAACATTAATTTGAACTTAAATATACAAACCTGCGTTTTAGTTTTTTGTCAGCAGTCTTATATAAATGGTTTCCATGGATTTTTGTACAAATTGGCTCTTTCTAAGACAAAAAATAAAAAAGTTACAAACCGTTCAATCTGTGAGAGTGCAGCTTTAAAGCAATATTTTGTTGCTTTTTTTAATTTAGGAAATTGTGCCCATGTATTTATTGACTGAAAACCCCATTTACAAAGGCTGATATTGTATATCTGTGCACAAATGATATGCTTTTTTATTATTAATTTCATTATGCCTTTTTAACTTGCAACCAAAATTGCCCAGTTAAACAATACAGTACCTTTTCAGCAGTGAGCGCAATCAGGTACTGGATGTCCCTCCATGTAAGACAAGGCTGAACCTCCAACATCAGAGCTATAAGCCCCGCAGCAATGGGTGCAGCTGCACTCGTACCAGTGTGATGTTCAGTACACCCGGTACGGGACGCCCCTCTTCCTGATGTCCAGTCTGTGGTCACCTGAACAATATACAGTTGTGATTAAAATATAAGGCAGGGCCATTTTTATGTAACACAAATATATGTTTTTAAAGGGACTAGACACCAGATGGTCCAAAAATTGGCAAATACAGTATTTCCTTATAATAAGCTTACAATTGTCATTACGAGATAGTAGGAGCCCGATAATACATTGTTTTACATGATTAAAAGAATAAATGCTACAGTTATGTTCCTGTCTCATCTGAGTTGCCAGGTTTAAAAATAGTGCATTATGGTTTCCCAGTTTTGATCATCTCTGTTTATGAGTACAGATAGATATACTGACGCTCTTTTTAAACTTACTGGGATACATGTGGTAGACAATCCCAGTATATTTTGAAAATACATCAGTGAGATTCAATGCATTGTACACAACAAAGTTTTTGACAATTTCCTTTTTTTCTTGCAAAGGTATCATCTGGTGTCTAGTCCCTTAAAGGGCTATACGCCTTCAGACATAAATTTTTTAACACTTCCAAACTTTAGATATACATGTATGTTCATGTCAGGTATTTTTTCTACTTTATTTTAATAATTTTCAAAGAATTATGAAAGATCCATTTTAGACAAAACGTCCTTTCACTAAATAAATGTAGCTTATATAATGCAAGAAAAGAGGTAATGCAATTGGAAGTAAGGGGAAGTTAAAATTGTTTACACTTTCATCAGACTTTACGTTAGATGAAATTATTCCTGTAATACCATTTCTAGAATGTTAAGGTATTTAAAACTTTAAACTTAACCTCTTTCAATACTGTAGTCCTTTACATACTTTACTGATTGTAAAACAAAAACCACCAACAAAGTCTAGTACTAAGTAATAGAAGCCTTTAATTGCAAGAAAGCACATACAATATCCCTGTTAGTGCCGCCATTAGCACTGCTGAATGTGACTGCCAACATGGATGCACACTCCTCTGCGTAGAATGGCATGTGACCTGTCTCATCAATAGCTCCTGAAGAACATGGAATGATAAAATTGCATGTAGTATGACATTGGCAGTAGAACAGGGTAATGTATTTTGATTTCAGGGCCGATATTCATAAAACATCATAAGTCATTTCCTAACTAAAGACATTTTTTAAGTTAAGTGTCTCAATGGTCATATGATATAATTACTTAATAATATTTTAAATACTTTATTTTCCGATGATTTATTGAATATACATACTTCTATTTTTAAGACACTTTTCTTCTAATATGACTTTGAAAAGTCAAAAAGTGATTTGGAAATCAACATAAGTTAAGCAATGACTTAAGAAGTTGTATGCGTATAAACCATAACATTCTTATTTCTACTGGAAAAGAATTTGATTAAAACTCAAAAAATGAATTTCAGTGTTGAAAATCATTTATTTACCTACAGTTTTTCTTCACTTAAGATGTTTGTTTTTAATATTTATGAAACTTGTCAACACCAATTTGTGGCATTATGGCTTGACCCAACCTTCATTGAAAAACTAAAAAATAGCCTTTCAAATCAATGCTTTATGTATTTTCAGGCAATGTAGCTTTATCACAGCAAGGAATTATTGAAAGAAATCTAGTTTAGAAATAGAACATAAACATCTTTTTTTCCAAAACTTCCACAAACAATAATTACTACATCTTGCCTATTAGCATTACCTAAAAACTTGTTTTACCTTACCTATGGTAACAACTGTTCATAGCTGACATAGTAAGCTTCTCCCATTGTTGACCCTTGTTGTCAATAGCAACCAAATAATAAAACTGATACCTTGGCAACTCAAGTATATCCTATAATTGTATTCAAATAAACTCTCACCTATTGTTACAGTGTACAATGAATTTGCATAGCCATCATAATTGCAGTTGTCTCCTTCATAACCACCGTTGCCACTAGCAACCACGTAGATGCTTCCGTAACCATGTCGACCAAAATCTATGCCTTTCTTCATACCAGCCTGCAAAATTGGTGAAAAGGTAAAGTTAAACTTAATTAAAAAATAGATTTGAAGAGCATAAGAATTTTTACCTACATAAACTTTACCTAATACATCCTTAAGTAATCACTAGGCTCCATCTTTGTCTTGAAAAAATAAATATTGAAAGACTCAATCCTCTTTAAAAAGTGAAAGTTACACATATTATATGAAAACCGAAAAAAGAGAGCTTAGCCTGATCCTATTAAAAGGGCAATATGATTGTTTGAGAAAATGGAGCCTGCTTCAAAATTTCTGCGAAAATTGGTTACAAAATCAAGACTGTGCTTTCAATTTACAAAACATACATGTAACATGTTCAATTTAAAATGATGAGTTTATCATCAGTTCTTTAATTCTTGTTATTTGAGAGAACATTCATCAAGGTACAAAAGCAACCCACTAAACAACATGTATATCTTACATGAGACGCCCCAAAAAAGTTGACGAAAATTTAATGAGCAAGCCTTTGGCGAGCTTTATGCCTTTCTATTAAAAGTTTCATATTCTTTGTATCTCATGGCAACTCAGGTAAAACTAATTCATCAGATGACCTGTTTATCATGAAAAATCAATATTTATTTTGATGAAAAGTTTGATGCTAAAATAGCTGAGTGAAATCAAAATATATATATTATATTAGTGTAAAACAAGAAAAAAATAAAATGGTGAATTACACTCGAATCAAGGAATGTCATTTTATTAAATTCTCTGTGTATGGTATATTGGAAATTTATCTCTTACAGCAGCTAGGGTGTGAGGCCCATCCACAGTTTTTCCATCATCATCGGGGCCCCAGCTGAAATAATTTAGTGCAAAATGCATTTTAAAAACAGTTTGCAAGAAAATATCTGAGTTTTTTTGTAAAACCAGGATGACATTATGGTGGGCATATAAGGCATAGAGTAATGTTCTTCATTCTAAGCTGATTGTTCTAACTCTATTGTTCAGATTCTAAGATACATGGTGATGATGCAAAGCGAATTCTTTCCGTCCACATTTTTCATTTGCTGGTTCTATCCAGCACCGATGCGGATTCTATCCGTAACATCGCAACAATCATCTCAGCATTTTCTTCGCATTGTTACTGTTATCGTTTGGGTTTAGGAAAATATCTTTATTTTAAAGAATGACCATATTACTAGTGAATGTAAATCTATTTTTATTTAAGGGATGTCAAATTAACCAAAAAAAATGAAGAAATTGTACATGAAAAACGTAGGCGACGATCAGAAACGGTGATTTTTGTTTTTATTTTTGAAATATCACTTATTCTAACATATTATATGAACGCATAGCAGTTTTATCCTTAGAATCATGCTTCAAGTTAAACTAAATTCATTGTTTAATCGTGTTTTAAAAAACTTTTTTTCGATTTAACACGGCAACGGAATCTAGCATTTGTGGTCACCGAATTCTACTGGCACGTTACATGTTATATTGTTTTGGAGTCTGTAAGTAGTTAATGCTAGAGGAGTGTGTGTGTATTTAGTAAGGGAATACTCTGGAATGCTCGACCGAATAAAGTGTTGGGCCTAGAGTAGGCCAAAAAAGAAAAATCTGTGTTTATCGTAGCGGTCTCAAACGTAAAAGAAGGGTTGTGACACAAAGGTCAAATATAACGTTTGCAAAACATATATTTATCATATACTCGAAGGCACTCCTTGTTCTGGATCGGGGGTGCTAGGTATATCAGGTTGCCTTTTACACATGCAGAAACAATTCTTTAGTCTTAGTCGGATACTTAGAAGTGTATTTAAGGTATCAGTTTAACTCACTGCTCATTTGTGTCGCAAATATGGCATGAGTTCTATATTCATATACATTGTTACTGTAATTATATACCGGGGTAATCAGGATGCCTTTTCCTGAGATAGGAAACAGTCATTAAAAGGGAAGATGAATTAAAATTATGCAAAATGAAAGTAATCGATAAAAGTGCGTTATTGTATGTAGGGATGAAGTATTTTAGTTTACAGATTACAATCCAGGGAGTATTGCAATGTAGAAATTGTACAAGTCTCGTGCAAGCCTTTATATTTGCCCGTGCACATGCACATGCGCGAGCTTCTAGATTCATGTAATAAAGCCAATTAATGACTAAATGGATAGCAGTTAAAAGTAATCAACAATTTGTTTCTTTTCAGGACTATTGTTAATTAGCATCTATGCTCCAAAAATAACGGTCTTGTTGCAACAATCAAAACCAAACAAAAATTAACCATTTGTTTTCAGGCAACAGCAAAGAAGCATTAAGTTAGTATTTACTTTAAATTGTATAAGCAAATAATTCTCACGACTTTATAACTCTCATATGTGAATTAAGGAATTTGGATTTTGCTCCATATTTATTCATACAAACGATCTAATCCCGTATCTTAAGAGTATCAAGTAATTAGTATATTTTGTTGTTTATGTCATTAGAATGCCTGGGAATGATATACGTTTGATTTGATCTTCTTTTCCGGCTGAAAACAAACAAACAAACAAAAATCAAATCTTGGATAGAACCTGGTGCAAGTGTCAAAATATATCCGGTGCCCAAATTTCTATACAACTACTCATAAAAGATAGAATCCGGAGCTCCGCTGAACCGACAAGCGAGGATTTTATCGCAGAGTATATACAGAAGCAAGAAATTAAACTATACCTACTTTGATACCTTCTTTGAAAAGATAAACGTAATTATCAGGATGTAAATAGCTGATAGTAAGAAAATATTAAGGGTTTCGTTTGCATGCTATTTGCTGTCAGAAATATGATCGCTGTTTTATTTTCATTAGTTTAGATGAATTAGCTTTCATTTTTTGTGTTTGTTTGTCGATAGTTGATGGAGTTATTCTTTAGGTATAAAATCACAAACCTAATTACAGCACTTGTTGTTATTTTCACCGATTTACTTTTCAGCTTTTAAATGTAAACATGACGGATAGAATCCGCATCAGTGCCGGATAGAACCTGAAAATGAAAAATGTGGACGGAGAGAATCTGCTTTGCATCATCACAGTGAGATAGATTTATTGGAAATCAACTACAACTTTGATCTCCATTTAGATGGGACTAAAATCATTAGTACCTGCATCTATCATTTATCTGGAAGCCCTGAATGTAAGCCTGGGCCTCCAAACGGTCAGTAAGAGGCCCGTCAAGCAAGTCTTATCCCAGGAATTGTACATGTACAAACTAAAAACCTACCTGCAGCTATAGATGTCATTGATCTGGAAGCCCTGGGTGAAAGCCTGGGCCTCCAAGCTGTCAGTAAGAGGTCCGTCAAGCAGTCTTATTCCTGGAATTGTACATGCAAGATATCAAGATAATATCAAACAAATTAATAATATTGATAATCTCTTATCTTTTTACTTCTTTGCAATTCAAAATTGCTGTTGCATCATTTTGAAAATGGCAGAATGTTGATTTTATTGATATAATCAAACATGTTAAAGATGAAATAAACCTTGACAACCATAACCTATCATCGAAAGAGTATTTCAGAACCAAATATTCGTTTGAAAATATCATTTATGTTTATTTCAACCACTTCCATACTAGGCCTAGAAAAAAACAAGAGGGCCATGATGGCCCTAAATCGCTCACCTGAGTAAAAGAGTTTAACCTTTGTTATTAATATAGCTTGTTTCTCAAAGAATATTGAACAAGAGCTGTCAAATGCCCCCCAATGTGACATTGATCTATGAACAAATACATAAAAAGTTGATCTTGCCTTTATGTGTCAAATACATATTGCAAGTTATATTAAATTGCCTCTGAGCATAGAAAAAAAAGCAATCATACTAAATGACAGCCAACACTCATTATGTCCTCATATTCAGCATTCCATTGTGAATAAACACTTAGTGTATCTTTCACCTTAGAGATAGGGACATGGGTCTTGCACACGACACGTTGTCTTGGTATATCGAAAACATATGGCAAGTCATTTTAAAATCTGTCCATATAAGAGAAAGTCACAGCGCGGACATGACAGCCTATATTTTCCTTCAGGTTGCCATGGAAACCAGAGTTCTGCATGGAATTAATTTTTTTAAACAATTTTGAAAAAGCACCAACCAAGGATCATTCCTATGAAGTTTCATCAAAATTGTCCAAGCGGTTTAGGAGAAGAAGATGATTATAACCAATTGTTGACATTTTCCTTTAGGTTGCCATGTCAACCAGAGTTCTACATGGAATTAATTTCTTTGAACAATTTTGAAAAAGCACCAACCAAGGATCATTCCTATGTAGTTTCATCAAAATTGTCAAAGCGGTTTAGGAGAAGAAGATGGTTATAACCAATTGTTGACATTTTCCTTTAGGTTGCCATGGCAACCGGGCCAAACAAAATTATGTGAACAAATTTAAGAGAGGTCCATGCAAGGACACTTCAAACCAAATTTGCTGAAGATCTATCAAGGGGTTCATGCGAAGAAAATGTTAAGGTTTTTTTACTAATTATTTGAAAAGACCTGACAGAGGCCCATGCTAGGATGCTTCAGACTTGAAGATCCATCAAGCAGTTAATAAGATCAAGTTGTTTAAAGGTTTTTCTATTTTTTGCTCTGGTGACCCCTAAAAGGGGCCAAACAAAACCATTTGAACAAAGTTGAGAGAGGACCATGTAAGGATGCTACATATCAAGTATGGAGTCATTCTGACCTTTACTTTCAGAGGAAAAGATGTTTAAGTGACAAGACAATGTAAAAACAAATGACCCCTGAGCAAGGCCAATTTGACCCCGGGACAATAATTTGAATACCTTTGGTGTAGGTCCACTAGGTAACACTATATACCAAATATGAAAGCTCTAGGTCTTATATTTTGGAGAAGAGGATTTTTAAAGTTTTATTATATAAGACTATATAAAAACAAATAACTTTCAGGGCGGGGCCAATTTTGACCCTGTGGCAATAATTTGAACAACTTTGATAGAGGTCCACAAGATGATGTTGTATACCAAATATCTAAGCTCCTGGCCTTACGGTTCTGGAGAAGAATATTTTTAAAGATTTACTATATAACACTGCGTAAAAACAAGGACCCCTAGGCGGGGTCAATTTTGACCCTGTGGCAATAATTTGAACAAATCTGGTAGAGGTCCACTAGATGATGCTGTATACCAAATATCTAAGCCCTGGGCCTTACAGTTTCGGAGAAGAAGATTTTTAAAGATTTACTATATAACACTATGTAATAAAACTAGTGACCCCTGGGGCGGTGCCATTTTTGACCCCAGGAGAATAACTTGAACAAATTTTGTAGAGGACCACTACATGATGACACATACCAATTTTCAAGGTTCTAGGCCTTGTGGTTTTTGAGAAGAAGATTTTTAAAGTTTTCCCTATATAAGTCTATGTAAAACAAGTGACCCCCGGGGCGGGGCCATTTTTGACCCCAGGGGGATAGTTTTAACAATTTTGGTAGAGGACCACTAGATGATGCTATATACCAAATATTAAGGCTCTAGGCCTTGTGGTTTTGGAGAAGAAGATTTTTAAAGTTTTTCCTTTCTGTTGCCATGGCAACCAGAGTTCTGCATGGAATTCAATTCTTTGAACAATTTTCAAAGGGGACCACCCAAGGAACATTCCTGTGAAGTTTAGATGAAATTGGCTAGGCGGTTTATGAGGAGATGTCGTTTAAAGTAAAAGTTTACGGACGGACACCAGACAAATTGTGATCACAAAAGCTCACCTTGTCACTATGTGACAGGTGAGCTAAAAATGTTTGGTTAGGGTAACATCCTTTTCAAAAATAGGTAGGGTAGGTAGGCTTTTTTTATTTTATTTTTTTATCAGGTTTATATAAAAATGTCATTTTTTATTCTAGCGGAATGGTGTTAAAGTTATCTTCTGTACAAGCATTTAAGGTTTTAAACTACATATTGAAGAAGAATTAATTTTTTTTTATTTTTTTATTTTTTTTAAACTGACTATAAAACGGTACGGTCGGTGCCTATTCTGTAAGTAGGGTCAGGTTCCCCGAACCAAATGTATTTTTTTTATAAGGCCCTATTTAATTTGCCCAAAATAGTGTATAACAGAAGAAGAATTTTAGAAAATAAATTAAATTTTTATTTATTTTAATAAAATTTTTGTACAATAATTCAACTGCGATATATCATGTTATCTCTGAAAAACTGATATTCTAAGTCAACAACAATACTGTAACCTCTGTTCATAAAATAAAACTTTTACTGACTTTAGGCCATATGCCACAATGGACAGTCTTATAGAATTTAGAACACGAAAGAAGAAAATAGGAATGTTCTATTTCACCTGAGAATTGAGCACCATAAGAAACTCCCACACCACAGAAATTGTTTGGAACGGCAGATATTTCCCCGGCACATCTTGTGCCATGGTGATTGGACTCTGAAAGGAGTTGTGGTTTAATTGTAGCGCATACCCGTAAAGAATCTCACGTGATATCAAATTAACTGTGGTTAAAATTTGCAGACAATGTACATAATATAAAATAAAAAAAGTATTGGGAAGAAAGTAACTTAAAAAAGTCCTTAATGCAACAAAAAAAGAATACTGTGTATAAATCACACATATTTCTTTTCAATCCAGACACCATACTGGTATCCATGTTGTATCTTATAATGTTAAGTTTGTTTCTTTTTCAGATTATTAGCCTTAATATATGCTCACCATGGGAGAAGTCTGGCATGGGGTCGGGATCATCGTCATTCAAGTCATAACTACCCTCCCTGTTGTAGTTGGTTACCAGGTCTGGGTTGGTGTGCTCTATTCCTTTAAGATAGGCAAACATCATCATCATCATCATTATTATCAGCGTAATAGTCATGGTCATCTTAATAAGTTATTTTTATAATATTTATGTAATTATTGTCACTGCCTACACTTAATCTTAAATTATACTATACAGACTTAAGTGGACAATTTGAAACGCCATACTACTGACATAAACTTAAGTTTTTACCATCATCTACCACAGCGACAGTGACACCTTCACCAGTCACATTGTGTCTCCACACCCCTGTGACATTGATGTCTAACCCAACTTCCCAGGTATTGGTCTGAAATAAACATTTTTGTAGTTATTTCGATTTTTAGTTTACACATTACATGTACATAGTAAGAGGATTATGAACCTTGCATTAAAGAAATATGTCAAACTTCTAACTCCTTTCTAAATATTTTACTGAAATGAAATTCAGCATACTCAAATCGTGAAAAGAAACTGTACAAATGGTCAGAAACTAATCAGGTATATTAGCACTCAACTGTCACTTTCTCTAAGTCTTCGACAATACATTCATTTCTCCTTTTAACGAATTCTTTCAAACATGTCATAGTCATTTGATTTTATGTCTCCTGAATAAACTTCTCACAAACAGGCCATATATTATACCTACCAGATGCCACTGAAGCTTGTAATAGGGGTCTCCAAAGTCCAAAAAATCATAACTTGGTTTGATCAACCTTTTTCTCCTTTGCAATATCCGTTGATGTGAATACCAAGCGATGCCTGCATGGTATTCCAATGATTTCTCAATTGTATTGATTAAGTACTGCATATTATCTTCGGACCATACTTTGATATGATTATAATGAATAGATTTAATGGAACGATTGGCATGACTAGAATTGTCTAATTTGTGTATAAATGTAAAATGATTGTCAAAGAAAGGCACTTGCCCAATGTTAGTCATATTCAAATCACCAGCAATTTTATTTGCATATGACACATCATTCACTAAGGAACCCTGAGGAATTATTTTAACGATCCATATAAGACTAGAATTTGAGTGACTATGACTGGGATGGATGTATTTCTTCAGAATTTTCTGTCTATCCACAGTCACGCCATCTTTTCCAATCAAGATGAGAAGCACTATGGCTGTAGATGTCAGCACAATCAAAGTGATCTTTAGGAACAATTTGCAGCATGACCTGAAAACACAAAAGGCATAGTAAGCAACATGTAACATAGTACTGTTAGTTTCATGTATGATCTATTTAAAAAAAATATTTCTTTTCCCAAACAGAATTTACATTTATTCATACATTTATAAGAAAATTGTTCAATTTTATAGCAAATATGCCTTTATTAATTTACTTTGAAACGTGACAGAATGATTTAAGGACAAAAAACAGTACTGTACTGTATTTTATATCTTGTTGTTATAAGATGTAAAGGCCAGACATTTGTGACTGTGTTGATAAACAATTTTCAGAATAACAAATATTTATATTTTCTTACAGCAATGGCACATAACAGTCAAAATCTATAATAGGGTCCATATAACACATGGTCAAAATGGTTCGAAATGCTTGTGTACGAATCGATTAATGTAGTTCAAAAATACTAGCACAGAGTTAAACAGATAAACTAAACCAACTGATTCGAATCAATGAGTTATATACAAACTGAATTATAACCTTTTAAGGGTAATAATATTGAAATGTTGATGAAAACAGTAAATTAAAATTTGACGTTTCCTTGTTTCAGTTTCGTGGCGATTACTAGTAAGTACCAGAAAACCACTACCGTATTGGACGGTTGCAGTTATCTGACCTTTGAAGTTCTTCTTTGTGCCAATTTTCATAAAAGCGGAGCAAAATATGAAATTCTCAATCTCCAGCAGGCAATATGAGGTTTAGAGGAAAACTAGTTGACATCGGTTGCATCCAACACTTTACGAGTATGATTTTATGTTAGACTACGACATCTGTATACTAATTTTGTTTGTCTGACTTGATCATTTAAATGTTGAAAATGGTTAAACTTGAGATTACACTTACAATTTCCATTATAAAACAAAACAGAACTGTAATTAATAATATGTGAAAATAGTTCACAGTGTCATACTTAACGTTGTTCTTGGTTTACAAACAATGTGGGGATCGAACACATGTCCATCAGAACACTAGAATGGCGCTCTAACAAACAGAGCTAACCAGTTAGTTGAATTTTATGCTACACTCCAGCCCCCATTAACCTTTTACTAGTTTAAGGCTAATCCTAGTCCAAATAATTGTACGTTGACAGATTTTTTTTTAGAGTTTTGATATGGCAAATCCTTCACTTACAAATTGTTTAGTATCAAAAGTGGGTAGTTGTTCCGATCAGAATTCCGGGTTTAAGCATATAGCGTCTATAAAATATCATAAAAACAAGAAATATTACCAGATAATGTTATTTTATATTAGTTCCATACACAAAAAATAAATATCCAACTTATAAGTATGAGTTTGACGGCTTTTCTTCATTTCATTCTGTCAAAACATAACGATATATACATGAAGGGCACCTGCAAGGCTTCAGGGCGCAGTTTTAAATTGGTCGGAACATTTCGGCCATGGCCGAGTTGTTACGATTGTATATCAAGGTCTATCTCGAAGCTTTGTCGGAGGAGGCCGAGCATAATTGTTGTCTGTGTCAGTCAACTTTCGTTTTATTGGAAAGGTAAACAACTTGTTTTAATGCATTAAATGCTTGTTTAGTGCAAAATAACATTTCACTTACATGGTAAAATATTAATACGAGGGTTGATCCAGAATTACGTGGACATTTTCAATAGTTCAATTATCGTAGCACATAGAACATAGAAAATTCACATACAATACATACAATTTATCAGGTATACTTCCTAAAATTTTAAGAACAATACATACAATTGTCACTGAATTACAATACATAAACGACATATGATTGAACCCGACCGGCGCAGTCCAATAACGTCAATGACGTTGCGCTCATACAGCGTCACATTTTTTCAAAGTATTTTCCACCAACTCTGACACACTTTTCATGGCGCATAATCCACTGCATATAAACACTTGAAAACCACTCTTTAGAAAACATGGATATTGCATTATGCACATTAACTTGCAGTTCGTGGAGTGAATGAAAACGATGTCCTCTAAGCTGCCTCTTTATTTCTGGAAATACCGCAAAATCCATTGGTGCAAGATCTGGCGAGTATGGCGGATGCGCGACGGTCTCCAGGTCTAAGAGGCTGAGCTCAAGCCGGGTGGATGCAGCAGTGTGTGCTGGGGCATTGTCCATGTGCAGTAAAAACTGATCCAATTTTACACCCGGCCTCTTTTTTGCGATCGCATGTGCCAGTTCTCTGCGAATAACCTTTGGATTATAAAGAAATAAAATAAAAACGATTGCGTTTTTGCATCATATCATTTCAATTTTAATTGCAACTAATAATAGTGATAACAATAATAATAATAATAAAAATAATAATAATAATAATAATAATAATAATGGTAATAATAACAATAATAATGATACCTTCGCAAAGTATTCTGCATTGACCGTTTGACCCTTTGGTACAACGTTGCTGAGAAGCATTCCCTGTCTATCCATGAACTTGATGAACATGTACTTGGCTCCAGACTTGTTTACTCTGGCTTTTTCCGGAGGTGGTGAAGAGGCTCCCTTCCAAACAGAGCATTGTTGCTTTGTCTCCGGATCGTAAAACCATAACCAGGTTTCATCGGTAGTAATGATCCGATTCATAAATTGTTCACCTTCCCGTGCATATCTTCGCAGAAATGCCTTTGAGTCACGCACACGTTTTTCTCTCTCGTCCTCACGTAACAATCGAGGGACCCATCTCGCACAAACTTTTCTCATGCCTAAATCGTCCGTTAAAATCCTTTGGACACTTCCGTACCCCGCCCCGACAGTGCTTGCTTCCTCACTGACAGTCAAGCGGCGATCTACTTTGATGACTTTTTTCACCGACGTCACTAACGTGGTACCCCTCGTTTTCTTCCGTCCTCTTCCCTTATTGTCGTCTAAGGAATCTCGCCCTTCCCTATAGCGTTGGTGCCAGTTGAAGATTAATGAATGGCACACGGGCTGTTTCATTTTCGCCTCGGTCATCATTTTCATTGTCTGTGTCGGTGTTTTTCCCAATCCAACGCAAAAATCAGATAAAAAAAACGACTTTTAAACGGAAATTTGAACAGTATGTTAGTTTGACATAAGGGTTATATGTAACGTAAATTGGCGGATTTTCCTAGACAAACGTGGAAGAAAAACATGTTGAAATAGAAAGATAAAAAAGGTTGTAAATGTAAATTTTAGACCGTACGCCGACTGTGCGTTCCCATTATTTTGAAGCCGTTATTTTTCAATATACATTTAATTTACAGACCTTAAATTCTTTTAGTCTGTGCAGAACACTTTGAATTATATATTTATGAATTTTTAAATGATTTAGGCAAAAAATGTAGAAAATATGTAAGAAGTCCACGTAATTCTGGATCAGCCCTCGTATAACTCTAATAACTCTATTAGTATAACTCTTTATGATCAATTTCAACCATAAAATACTTCACTTAAAACAATTCCAATATTTTTAAAACACCCCTGTTTTTGCACATTCCCATTTAGATGTTAGGGATTGGAAGAATCCCGTATAACACGTCTATTATTTTAGACTAGGCTAATCCAGGCACTCTTGCCTTTTACTTTTGACACCAGAAAATTAAATCTACCAGAAATTTTTTGCCCGGAGTGGTGATTAAAACCATGTGCCTTAAATAGAACATACATCCTATACTACTGGTATTGCTTGGCATCAAATTTTGATCCAGGTTCTGTGGCCTTTTACTCCTGTAAACACAGACCTGGTGTGGGGAACAAACCCACAACTGCTGGAACTCTTACACGGCACTCTAGCCATTTGAGCTCACTGGTTGGCTGGTTCTTACCCACACATACTATACACTATAGTGTCGGAATATGGGCCAATTGTTTAGAACTTTATTAAAGTTAACAGTGTTAATTGTTGCTAAAGAAATTTCTTGGACATAATTAAAAACCTACAATATTTTAACAATGTTTGAGACTACTGTTTTCAGCAGTACCTGCTTTTATGAGAAGATCATAACGTAATTCAAGTTAACAATGATTTAAATTTGTTAACAAAGTTCTAAACAATCTGTCTATTGTTGTAACACTAAAACAGTTACCTGTTTTACTAGACGTCAAAGTAGGCTTTATAAATTGACACCAGCCCTGAGTTCAGAAATGGGTGTTTTGTTTTGTATCCCTGTTGCATCATGCATAAGCCACAATAATGCGTGTTAAGGGAACATTTGGAGATTTATTATGTTTTTTTAAGGAAGAGTCGCCAAAACAAAAAGTGTCAAAGACTCTGAAGCAGCTGTTTATATGGACTACATCATGCATAATATAGTCAAGGAAATGGTTAAATTTAATGAAAAGGTATATTTATTTGCTATCATTTTGAAGATGCTTTAATAGATCTGTAATGCTGCCCCAATGATGAACTTTAATATTGTATTTTTATGCAGGAGTTGTTACCACAATATCCAAACTGATAAAAGCGTGTGTTCTGAGGATCACCCCTACTGCACTGTACTTCATACTGTCAGAAAAAGTTGTGAATGGGGGGATTCAAATTTGGTGTGAGCTGCCACAGGTAATGAGGCTTTTGCTGTTTTTACTCTTATCCTTCCTTTGGTCTCTATTTAAGCATGGGGCCTATGATTACAAACAGTCTCGAGTCTGAGTTCAGACTCTACTCAAAACTTACTATTTTTATTTTGTTGATTTTTTATTCGAACAGAGCATTGATGGTGACGATCGCTGTGTGTATATTTACTATTTTTACTATAGCACTTTATTGTATGTTTCAACACCCTTCACACATATTTCGTGAAAAGAATGCAGAATATTTTTTGTTTACTTTTTTCATGTTTTAAAAAAATGCTTTCCTTAGCCTGAATCTAGACTCAAGACCATTTCTAATTATAGCCCCAGGACATGTAACATAAAAATTGCATTTAAAGTTCTTTTTTAGTTACCAGTACATCTAAAATTGCAACCTCTAGTTTTTCAATAACTTCATTCTCAATTTTGTGAAGGTTTTTAGCTCTACTGGCCAAAGGCCAGAAGAGCTTATGCGATGGTAATGTGTACGTAGTATGTGCATCCGTGCGGTCGTGCGTCCGTGCGGTCGTGCGTCTGTAAACAATTGCTTGTGAACACGATACAGTCTTCAGTTTTGATTGTATCTCGATGAAACTTGTACAGTATCTAGATATCCATTAGAGCTCGGTTCCTTTCGAAAACCAGCCAGATCCGCCCATGAATGCCTAGATTATGGGCCATGAAAGTTTTAAAGAAATGCTTTCTATTTTTAGCCAGGTCTGCATGAGCGAATTCTATTTTTAGCCAAATTTACATGTATATGTTAATTCAAGTCTAGAGTTAAGGGAGACAATTTGCAAGTCTAAGATTTTGAGAGACAATTTGCTTTTTACTTCTGCAGTTGATTTTGTGAATTACTCTGCCTTGTTCTTGTTAAGCCCAAAGGCCATTTTTTAGCTTTAAGTTCTGTAGTTTGCGCATTCATCTTAACAAAATTGGTTGTGAATGTTTAAGTTATGCACCTGGTGTCATTACTGGCCACACCCAGGGTTCACAGGTTTAGTAAACATAAATTTAGAAAGGTTTGAAAATCTTTTTGTGTGTTCGTGCATCCATCTCAGCACAATTGGTTGTGAATGTTTGTTCAAATTGATCAATGTTGTCCTAGGATGCCCTTGACATTGACCTTTTGACCAACTTTTTTTAACTTTTAAAACTACAGAAAATTTTACTATGAGTACAGTTTTGAAAGCATTTTTTTTTTGTCAGATGACTTTTACTTGGCACATATTAAAACAGTTCATGCAACTAATCTGCTTACAATACTTTCTGGGCTCAGATGTTGAACGTGCTACGTTTTCAGGTAACCCAAACACAAAACATAAACTATATGTCTGTTGTCTTTTACCCATACATACATGCTCTGGATTGATATGACCACAAAAGCCATGCCAGTAGAGCATAGGCCCTTTTGGGCCTCTTGTTTTATGAAGTGGCCTATTTAAAATGGTGGAACAAAGTAATATGACTTAATTTTGTACAAATTTACTTAAGTAAAGTAAAGAATCCAAATGAATCAACTCTAGTTGACATTCTACATTTAAATTATATTCAATGCCAGGGTCACTTCTTCGATGAGTATGCTATGGAGGGTGTGTCGGCAGAGGACAACGAGATATACCTGGAGATGAGTCCAGAAAACCTTGTGAAGGCCCTGAAAACCGCCCAGGTGGCCAAGTGGGTGAAAATTAAGCTGACAAAGAAACACGCCCCTTGTCTGACTGTGGAGGTGGATCTGGTATGTTAATAAAGAAATTCAATGCATAATCCAATAAAGGGTCTGGTACTGTGTTTTTTTATAACCTAAAGTAATATTTGATACAAACAGCTGTTGAAGGACTTCGAAGGTTTCTTTGACTGCAAACCCTAAGACCGCAGTGATTTGAGCAAACCTCAGTTTTCCAGGGTGATTCAAATGACAAAAATTTGCAATTTGACTTGCAGTTGCAGTTGACAAATTATTTTGATTTTAGGGGATTTTAAGGGATTTAGTGTACTTTTCAATACTTTCTCTATTTGCATTTATTCCATCCATATGCAGCCATTGTCAAATATCAAGCCAGTATTTCAGTGTCCAATTTATCATGCGGCATGTGTTGCCACATACAGCTGAATTTCACTGTGCGTGATGCCTCATAGATTTACTGTCGTATACAACATGATAACAAATATGTAATTATTTCAGCCAACTCAAGGTTCCAATTCGCGGGTGATGATGCATGACATTCTAGTGGGCGTAATGCCCATCCATTTACTGTGGTATACAATGAATAAGACAACAAAAATATGTAATTTGAGCGGACTCCTGGTGCCCATTCATCATTGATAAGTTCATAACACATGACATTCCAATGGACAAGGAGCCCCATACATTTATTGTGGTTAAAAACAATATAACAAACATGATTTTATCAGTAGACTTGTGGTTGCCATTCACTGGTGGTGCCGCATACATTCACTGTTTTATGGAATATGATCAACAAGATATTATTTCAGCCTACTCTTGGTGCCCACTCGCTGGTGAGGATGATGACATTACCATGGAAAAGATGCCACATTCATTCACTGTTGTATGCAATATGATAAACAAGATATTATTTTAGCCAACACTTGGTGCCCATTCACGGGTGGTTATGCACGACATTCCAGTGGGCGTGGTGCCCCGCAGACTCTGGGATGAGTACCAGGAGCCTGAGGTCCCACAGTTTGATGTAAGAACTCCAGATGTAGCCTTGATAACACAGTCTTGATTTAAGTCTCAAGTGCAAAAAAATGCAAATTTTCATTTCATTGTAAATTTCCTTCAAGTTGAGTATTGATTGAAATTTTCTGAATTGAAGTACTATTTGGAGTTGTAAAATTATTAACATTTTTTGTAAAATAAATGGAATAAAGATGTTTCTTTGTTTTATAGTAAAATTTGTTTCCTGAGTCTAATCATGAGCTCATCTTAGTAAAGTACATTCCTAAATTTTAAACAGACCTGTAAAAGCAATCTCCTTTAATACTAATAGAGCAAATCATTTACATTCTTCATCGAGAAGATTTTCAGCAGGGTAGATTTCATATGATATGTTTTTGTAATAAAATTACAATCTCAGACCAAACTCATAAAACCATATACTTCTTTTCAGGTCAGCATCATGATGCCGCAGATAAAAGTCCTACGCAGCGTAATTGACAAAATGAAGAATCTGAGCAATCAGCTGGTAAAATGTTCTTAATAAATTTCAGCTTGTCTGTTTTTTTAGGAAAAAAGTTTGGGTATTGTGATAGGTTGGTACCAATGTCTTTCGACTTCAACTTTAGTGATGTCTTAAAAATGGCTAAAGATATTCAAATGGAACTTGGTACACCTATTGCCATAGACAATATGCATATTTAAAGCAAGGCCAATAACCGTGACTTAAATAACTGTTGAGTTATACCGGGCCTTTTTCTACTGAAAAACAACAGACCTGCATTGTTTTCTACTAAAGAAAAATAGACCTGCATTGGTTTCTAATAAAAAACCAGTACATGTGCTTTGGTGTTCTCTCCCCTGTGCTCTTTTTATGAAATATGATAATAACTTGCTGACATAATGATGTCATTGAAGAGAAAAAATGCCAGAACAGATTTAGGATTAATTGACACATTTTCAGGCAGATAAACTTTGCATTGGTCGAAATTAGCACAAACCAGCAAGCCCTGCATTGGTAAAACACTTTTGGAGCTTGCTCAAATGCTGGGTTTTATACGGCAGGGCTTGTTCAAAAATGTAATGTCAAGCAGTAGTATATGAATTCAGGCTTGTTCATCCCAAAGACTAATTTCAATGAATCATTAGGGTTTTAGCCAGGTTTTAAAAAGATTTTGAATATTATGATTTTGTCAGAAAATATTAGGAATTTGTGTTTAAGTGACTGGGTATGGTATGTCAAGTTTGTATGTTTTTATAGTTAATAAAAACTATTTGACAATCTTAAGCATTTCATTCTTAGAAGACAGAATGGTGCCAATGCTTGTCTACATGAGGGCAGAAGCATGCTACCAAAGAGGACAGGGTGCAGCACCCTCCCACAACTCTTTAGCTAAAACCCTGATAGGTCATGCAGTCCCATAATTACGTTTAATGTACATTTTGTTATACATGTACTTCATGTCCTTCTAGAATTGAAAGATAAGCCAAATGGCAATTAAATCATTATCCTTTTTTTTTTATTTGTATTGAAGAATGTTAGCTGAATATGAAACATTGATCTGGGACAGCTACATATATCTTCCTCGTTGAATTGTGTATGATAATGATTAAAATGTACAATTTTAGGTACTTTCAGCGAACAGACAGGGAGAATTGAAGGTTTCTGTGTCAACAGATATGGTGTCAGTTAGCACGCATTTCCAGGATCTTCTCAATCCAGCATCAAGTATGTGAAAGAACATGTATATACAATATATTTTTATGTCCCTACGAAAATGGGGGGCATGAAAATTTGCTCTTGCCCATCCGTCCCTGATTCTGTCCATAATTTTTATGCGAACTTGTGTCACTCAAAACTCTAAAACTATATTACTTAGAGTAATGAACCTTAGGGTAATATAAATGAGGTGATGAAGTTGATCACATGGGGTTGCGTTTTCTGCTGCACTTAGTAAGGCCAGATTAATGGCCCTTGCAGTTGCCAAAACTTGCATATCTGAACTTGTGTTGCTCAAAACTCCAAAACAATATCACCAGAGTCATTAAAGCTTAGGGGAATGTTGTTTTGGTTATGAAATTGTGCACCTAGGGGGTAATTTCCCGCTGCACATAGTAAAACCAGAGCAATGACCCTTAAATTAGCAAAAATGGGCATATCTGGACTTTTGTTGATCAAAACTCCAAAACTATTTCGACTAGAATCATGAAACTTACAGGAATGTTATTAAGGCGATGAAGTTGTGCCCTTGGGGTTTGGTTCCCCTATGCACTAAGTTTAACTAGAGCATGGCCCTTGAATTAGCAAAAATTGGCAATTTTGAACTTGTTGTACTTATGTCGCTCATAATTTAAAAATTATTACTCATACACTCAAGAGGTCTTTCAGGAAGGTATTTGATGTTATTAAGTTGGGAAACTCATAATGATGATGCACATTTTTTTGTGTGTAACAAACACGTTGTATGGGGGCATCCATGTCCGATGGACACATTTCTAGTTTATCAACTATCATACCATATCATATTGTAAAATCTTGACATTCATTGAATAATATGGGAGTGTCAGAAGTAATACTGAAAATGAACTTATTTATTTATATAAATCTAGACTTACAATTTCAGTCAAACTAGTTGTTTTAAAATATATCTCAGACGGAGAATAAATGTTTGGAAAAGTTGAACATACATTCCCTGAAAATATGGCCCCTATATGTGGAACATGAAAATAATGTGCTTTAATCTTTATACTTCTCACTTATTTCAATGTATTGTATGAGTTACAGAGACCAAATAAACACGCATGTTGACCTTCAAGAATTGGTCAAGATCAGGATCTATAAATTAAAAATGGATTTGGCTTTGCTACTGAATGAGGAACTTAAATTTTTGAGAATAATGTCCTTTTCACAATTTTTTTAACCATTATTATCAGGAGATGGGAGTGATGGAGACCAGTTGAATGCCCAAGTTGACCCAGAGGAGTTTGCCGAGGCCAGGATTGATGTACGCAAGTTCTCCCAATTTCTTGCCGGACAAGTTAGTCCAAGCCGAGTCATATGCAGTAAGAGGCTACATACATATTTTATGTTACTACATTCTACTGTATACAAATATACCTTGCAAAACTTGCTCAAGTTTAATGAAACCTTATGGCTATTGCATTTTGCTCTGAAGAGATTGTTAATTTGTACCTCCCTAACAGCGACTTTTTTCAGTTTCAACACTGTAAAAGAGTTTCATTTGTCATCACGCCTTTAAATGTGAGAAATTTGATTTAGTCAGTTGACATGAAACCAATGGTAAATGTACATGTATAGAGGTTTTGTTGGGTATGAGCCTGCCTCTTCAGTAGTAAGTTCCATGTGATATGTAAAAGTATGCATATTTCCCAATCAGAACGTCCTTGTCCCAATTTCAAAAATGGTGAAAAAGAACACTGACCTTGTTTTGGGAGCCTGAATGTGTTACCGTATTATATCATGTATAGGACGCTAGCATAGATAGGACGCAGGCAAAAAAATAGTTGAAAAAAACGAGTAAAAACCCTTAATATATAAGATAGGACGCAGCGGAAAAATGTCAAAATCGGAGCCGAAAAATTGAGGTTGGTAAAGTATTTATAACATATATTGAAGTAAAAAAAAATGTATATAAGGCATATTTCGATAACTGTCTTGTGTATTTCGTTAATTATCGTCGTATTTCGGTAATTTAGCATTTCGGTAATTTAGTGTACACAACAATGATATAAGTCTTGACATTTTGAGAACATTCACGCATATTATAAGACTTATACAAATGCTGTAATAGTCCCGACACGCCTTCTGACTGACAATCAACCGTTGCAACCGTTCCGACATGCCTTCTGAATGACAGTCAACTGTTGCAAAACTGTGTAAAACTGATGGTAGTTGGCCTATTACAACCTTAAAGCCCTTTTTAACTGTTTAATCTTGGATCAATTATTTTAATCTTGGATCACTTATTTTTTTGTGTATTTAACACAACTGCTATTTAGGGATAAAATTAAGATGGACTATTGTTTAAGAATGAGGTCCACGATAATTGATTGTGAGTTATCAGAATCAGTTAATGATGTTGAGTATTCTTTAGAAATAGGAAAATAGTATAGACAAACTGTAAAATTAATTTGGTATTTAGCTTATAAACAAATTTATCATTGATGAATATAAAACTAATAAACAAAACCCAGCATGAGATTTTTTGTTCATGTTTATTCATTGGGTATATACTTGTGAACATAAAAATGCAGCTTGTTATTCTTTTATACCACTAAGTTTTAAAAAAAAGATGTAATGAAAATTTTATTTTGATTGCTTAATCGAAAATTGATTGAAATGGCTCAACCGATTATTTACAATGATTGATTTTGGATCAATTTTCAATCTCTAGAGGTATTGCAGTGAGATGGTGTAGGTATATTAGCTATTGAAATCAATACTGTTGAACAAGTGCAGTGCATTGTAAATTCAAGTGCTTGCTTCAGTTTTAAGTGATTTGCATTGAACTTGAATACATTTCATAAATATTTTGCGAATGCAATGCATTAGTCATGGTCACTTATAATTATCCATCTAATGTACCTAAACATAAATGAGTAATAGTACAATTATTTTGTCTGCATTTTAAATTAACCATGAGGCGAAAATGTACTGTTACAGTAAGGATTAAGTTAAGGAATAATTAGGCCCCAATTTCTCGAAACTTCTTAAGCTTAATAGGCTTAAGTAGCTTATTACAATTCGCCGAAATACATACTTAAATTGAATTTTGATAAATTAAAAATAGTTTATTGTGATTATTATAAAGATAATTCCTATTTTATGTATACAAACTCTTAAAGAAGTAAATATTACACAAATTATTGAAAAACAAAAATAGTGAGCTTAGCTTAATCCTGTTATAAAGGACTTAAGAAGTTTCGAGAATTTGGAGCCAGAAAAGTGTTGAAAGAGGATTGAGAGCTTTCAGTTTCAGATTGCTGTTTAATTGTTAAGTGTGTTGTTTGCTGAGATTTGCATTAGAAAGAATAAAATATACATGTAGTATTACTATAAATATGTAACAGAAATAGTTAGAAGTACTTTTAAATGGGCATACTTGTTTTTCTTAGCTCTTTCAACAGGGTTTTAAGCCCCTTCTCCTTGCTTTCAGCCTGAATCCCTAAGGGCTAGTCCATTTAAACATATAACCTCGGGGGAAGACACTTAAAATATACCACCCCCCTACAGAAGCAAATTTACCCCTTCTTGGTCCAAATTAGCGATAAAAGATACCATCCCATATACTTTTTTAAATGATTGCCTTCCCTCCATGGGTTATGTTTTACTGGAATAGCCCTAAGCACAAACCAAATTTTCAGGATTAGGGTTCTCAATCTGCTGTCAGCCCCAATTATGGCGTTAAGAAAACAATTTTTTGAACATATATATGTACAATTTCAGACATAGCTGACAACAGTGTGGTCCATTTCTACCTGATGAACGATGATGTCTCCCTGCAGTACTTCATGCCTGTGATGATCAGCTGACCGACTTGTAGGTGTGGCTTAGCTGTGCTGACAATTCTATTATGAAATTTTATTGTTCTCCCTCGTTTGTTCTTAAGCATTTACTTGATATGACATTCATGTTTGAACTGTGATGTATTTATAACAAAATCTTAATATGGTGTCCAGTGTTCTCAATTAGAACTGGCTACTGGCCAAAATAAAGGGTTATAATGGTTGAAATTAATTTATGTATGAAATCTAAATTGTTAAGCTTGTGCTTGACATTAAAGAATTTAACAAATTCTTCTATATAAAATTCAGTATTTGAGCAGGCCTAGGAAGCATTTTGACTTAAGAGATTGTGCTAATTCCCGCCACTGTATGTACCCAGGGTATAAACCAGCAGTCTTGATAAATGATAGTGCTTATTCTAGAACATCTGACTCAGAGTAAGGCGTTGTTCTAATGCCATCTAGAGTAAGGATCAAGGCTGTTGTTCTTGATATTTAAACAGTTTATAGTTGAGATGTTTTTAAATTTAATGGTATATATAATTTGTGACAATTCATAAAGACTTGCTGAATAATGATCATGCATACACTTAGCAAATTATTTTAAACAGTTGTTTATATAATTTTCAACAGGATGAATTGCAATTAATTCTTCGCAAGGAGGAATATATTTGTTTATGATTTTCCAGTTTATTAAGTATGTAATAGCTGTACTGTCATCATTGCTATAAAGATAACATACCGAGTAATACATTTTTTTTAATGTGAACCTAACAGATATTGATGGGTCAATATTGAAAGTTGAAATAAATGCCAAATTCAATAAACATGGTTGCCAATGCAATTTTGTTAAAAAAATAGGAAACTATTATGAAATACGAGTATCCCACTTCTTACAAAATATCATTCTTTTGTGAAGATCAGATTAAAGGCAACAATTTTATTTTTTTAAAGTTTTTTGTCCAAAAAAGGAAATCAGCTGAAAAGGGGAAAATTGGCGTCCCTGCAACAATTGGCTTAATTTTTTGTCAAGTGATTGACAAGTATGAGATTTTGCAATTGCGTGTAATGCTTTAGCAATGTGTTTTGTCATGTTGACAGTGTGTTCATGTAAATCTTACAATACATGTTTACATTTGTCATTCGTTCTTTGTTCATGTTTGAATGTTTACTGTTCAATTATAAACAATTATTGACCAAGAATGATGTGTTTGTCTATTTTTATGAATGAGTAAACGCTCATATCATTTTTGACATGTGAATTAAAATGTCAATGAAGTGTTTTATTATATGCCATAAAAATGATATTATATGTGTTTCAATTACGTGTCCAGGTCAGACAATGTACAATGTGATGGACAAATGAATGGGCTTTGAGGCCATTTATCATAACAATAAACATCCTATAGATAAGTGTTCTTTTTTATTAACCTGGTTTCAGAAGAAAAACCTAGGTTAGAAGATAGTATTATATTGACAGGTGGTGTCAACCATTCATACTTGATCTGTCACTTTGCCATACATTGAGGGTTTAAAAACACACACAAATGTTCTCTTTGACAAAACAGTGTCACACGTCATTGGTCCAAATGCCTTTTATATTGGTTTACCAAGGCTGTAACTTTGTCATGATATGGCAGATTTTAAAATAATGGCTTTAATATTCACCATGATAAGATGATGTGTCTTATACAAGATCAAGGGATTTCGCTTAAAGGTCAAGTTCACACTTAAAGGTCATTTGTCAAAATGCCTTGTATTTTATGTTGAGGCTGTAACTTGGCCTTGCTTAGAGGGAATTTAGATAACTTTTCACAAATGTTATCCATGACCAGATGGTGTGTCTTGTACAAGACACAGGTCTGTATGTTTAAGGTCAAAGTCACACTTAAAGGTCATTGGTCAAAATTACATGTACTTGTTAATTGGCTTGTCAAGGCTGTTACTTCATCATGCATAAGGGGATTTTAAAATAACGTACAAATATTCTCTATGATAAGATGGTTTATCACATACACACCCATGTCACTACATAAAAGGTGAAGGTCACACTTGCCTTGTATTTCATGTTTGCGCATGTTATGAAGGATTTTAAATATCTTATCGGAAATGTTTTCCATGACAAGAAAGTGTGTCGCTTACAAAACCCAGGTCTGTATTTTAAAGGTCAAGGGTCATTCATAAAAAAATCATCATGACTATACAATACCTGCGAGAGCCATTTTAAGTTTAAATTCCTTTTTTTTTGGCTTGTCCAAGCGATGACTTGGCCATGCAGTGGAGAATTTTAAAAATACTTGGCACAAATGCTTGCCATGACTACACTCATGTCTGTAGTTTAAAGGTCAAGGTCATACTTGAAGGCTATATTGGGAGTTGCAATCGTCGTTTCTCACCATATCCAAAAAATCCAGGGTCATATGTAGCTATACAAGTAGTGAACATACATACATGGTATGTTGGTCATCATGTGCTCTTGTGCACATGTGATTTCTGTATCATTTCACTGGGTTTAACAAGAGTTATGGACTAATTGACCTTGACCTAGGGTAAATTATCTGAAAAACATTGTGAAGCATGTATCACAAAAACTATTTCACATACACACATGAAACTTAGTACCTTAGGTATGTATGTTGTCCAGCATGGGTTATTGAGCACCTACTAGTTTTGCACACCTGAGCATGAAGTGCTCAGTGCTGAGCTGTTGTGATAGGGAACTGTCCACTATTCATTGTCAGTTGTCATCATTTACATTTTTCTTCAAACATTTTCTCCTTCTAAACCACAAGGCTAATTGCAGCCAAATTTCACAGGAATGGTCCTCTTCCAGATTCCTTAAGACAAAAAGGTTCCATGTAGAATGATGGTTGTCATGGGAACATTCTGGAAAAATAGAAAACAGTCGCCATCAGAAACTGCTGGCCAGATTTCAAAATAATTATACAGCAATGTTCCTTAGGAAACCCATTTTCAATTTCCTTCAAGCCATATTGGTTCCTAAAAAAGAACTTAACCAGGGACAGAGCTAGTTTTCACTATATTCTGTATATTTTTATAGCAATACCTTTGAAAATCTTCTCTGGAACTGCTGATCCTTTGATATTTGATATGTAGTCTCATGAAGTGGTCCTTGACCAAGATTGTTCAAATTATGTCCCTGGGGTCAAAGCTGGCCCAGCCCCCTGGGTCCCAGGTTTTTGTATTTACTTATGTAGTAAAATTTCTCTGAAACTGTCAAGGCACTGTAGCTTATGAAGAGGTCCTTTTCCAAGATAGTTCAAATTATGTTCCTAGGGTCAAACATTGCCCCGCCCATATATTTTTTCTTTGTTTTCTGTATACTTTTGAACTAAAATTTAGACAATCTTGACTGAAACCGCATTGCCCAGACCATTGGAATTCGGTATGTAGTCTCATGTAGTGGCCTTTTACCAAAATTGTTCAAATAATGCCCCTGGGTTCAAAATGGGTTAGTAACTCCATAAATCAACAACAATCTATAGCTTCTTTAGCAACAAATGACATCCTTTGTAATTAATTACTTCCTTATCAACCACTTACTTAATCAGCAACCAATTATGACCTTAGCAACCAATGATTTCCTTAGCAACCATTTGCTTTTTTAGCAACCAGCGACTTCTTTAACAATGAATGACTTCCTTAGCATTCAATGACTTTATTATCAACCAGTTACTAAGCAACCAATGATTTCCTTATGAGCCAATGACTTCCTCAGCAAAATTTCTTAATTAGCAACCAATAAGCTCCTCAGCAACCAATGACTTTCTAAGCAATCACTATCTTCCTCAGCAACCAATGACCTCCTTGGCAAACATTTACTTACCTAGGTACCATTTACTGCCTTAACAACCACTTAGCTCCTTAGCGACTTCCTTCACCCATTCAGACCAACACCATTCTTAGCAACCTATGACTTTCTAAGCAACTTATGATTGATTTTCTCAGCAACAAGTTTCTTCCGCAGCAATCAATGATATCCTTAGCAACCAATGACTTCCTTGGCAAAATTTGACTCACTAAGCGACCCCTTACTTCTTAGCAACAACCAACTTTCTTAGCAACCAACAAATTTCTAAATTACAATTACAACCTTAATTGCTTAACCTTGAGTATTGCTTTTGGACTTAAGTAACTTCACAGGAATGATCGGAATGGGAAATTGTGCACCTGCCATTTTTGGAACATTCAATATGTGGAACAAATTATGTTCCTTGAGATACAAATTTTGTATCAAAATTCTTGTGTTGAATATACATGTGTAGCTTCAAAACTATTGCACCTCCATGCGTGAAACTTAACAAGGAATGTTGGTCAGAGTGGAATGTTGTGCACCTGTCATTTTTTTTACATTTTAAACTGTCGAACAAGAGTTATGGGCTTTGAATACATAAAAGAAAATCCGAAAATTATGATGTTAAATAAAGCACCAAATTTAATAGACCTACACACATGAAACTTCATAGCTATGTAGGTTGGCATAGTCTGTTAAGCACCTATATTCTATCATTTCTTTCTAATTTCAGTCCTTAATTCTGCATATTAACATTTAACCATTCCTGTAGCAACCATTCCTATTACAAATGAAGTAGATTACCTCTGCTCTATTAAACATGCTTATAGTGCACTGGTGTGAGGAAAAATAAAAACAGTGATTCATTAAATAAGTGTTATACAAATGTAAATGTGAATTTTAACATCATTATTAAATGAAAGACATAACTAGAAGTGCAATTCACTTATATTGCAGGCTTTATGACCACCTGTCCTTACAGTCAATATAAAAATAACAAATGAAAATATACCTAATTAAAAAGATACGCTGTTAAAATACTGGTTATTTAGTTCTTTGTACATAATTAATAAATGTCATCAATTTTGTGGGTATTTTGCGTGTGAAATCCTCACAATATAAACGAAGTAACATGGAGCGAATACCAACACTATTCTGTTTTTAAGTCAAATAAGCCACATAACTTTACAATTATGAGAGCTATAATTATGGGCCTTGCTATATACATGTATATGTTGGAATTGTCTCTGTAAAAAAAGGGTACTAAATTACATTTCAGAATTTTTACGCCTTTTTCAGTTATTACCATTTTAAGTAAGTGTTTGTATTCAAAAAACAAAAACAACACCGATACCTTGATATATATAGAAGTTGAATAGAAGGACAAGCTTAAATTCAGCTGAAATAAATGAGTTTAATTCATGACAGTTTTATGAATTGAAACATAAAGCCTTTTTGTATTTACTTAACAGTGACTACTATTTTTTTACATATTTTTACTACTGCAGTCTATATAGGCTTTTAAAAAAAAGCTTTGTCCAAACCAAAAAAAACAAAAATGGTAAAACACTAGTGCATGATTTGATAACAATAACACTTTGAGAACATGAATTGTACTCTGTGGCGTTTATGGAAGAAAATCAAGTAAAATGCACACCAATATATGCAAGCAAAAGCTTCACTTTTTTTTTTAAATTAACAGACAAACTTATGTGCAGTTTACACATAAACAGTGCATTAAAGCTCCAGGAAAATGTAAAAGCTCCGGGAAAAACATAATGAAAAAAACAACAAAAAACTGTTATTCATTTCCATAAGACTATAAGGATCAACATAAAGAACTTGATAACTTCAAACTAGAACAATATAGCCACAAAATTTTACAGAAACTTACAGCAACAAAAAAAAGTAAACAGAATTTGCCTTTTCTATAAAACAAAAGGAAACATTTAACTGTGCTTAATCCCAATATTCCAAATAATGATGATAATAATAATAAATAATACCCAAATTTATAAAGAAATATATGGAGTAAAAGACTATTATGGGGTCATAAATGTCACATATCAATATTAATTTTATGTATACTTTGTAATGAGTAATAGAATATTGCTTAAATATTAATGTTATTCTTTTGAGATACTGTTTAATTTTTTATAGCCACAATTCTAAAATAATATTTTGATAAACCATCTTATACATACAGAGCATTTTAACAATATTTTGCTCTTAAAGGTTGTCTTCAATTTTAAAATGCTGTGTATATTTTCAATCCTGTCCTATATTTTCTATAATTCTATAGTTTTTCACATTACTAACATTTTTGATAATAACCAATTAAAAAATAATCACACAATTTTTTTTCTTCTAGTTTTGCAACATTTCGAATCTTTCCATATTGGGATCATCCCCAAAGTGCCCAAGCACATGTTGTTCATAAGTTTCTTGTGGTATGGTCAGAGGGAATGTCTCATTACACATCGGGCAAACTCTTTCATCTTCTTGGCCAGATGCACCTGGTTGCAAAGTAGCTGGCGATTCATCACAGTTATCGAAACACTCAAACACGTGCATTTGAAATTCTTCCATTTTCATTCGCGAAAACTCTTGACTACACACTGGGCAGACTTTCACTGCCGAAATTGCGTCATTGTGATGTTCATCCTGAACGGGAATTGGGCCCCTATTATCAGTACAGGTTACGAATCGAGGCTCCTCATGCTCTTCAATTTGACGTTTATTCTCTGTTTGCGGGTTATAAACATTTTCATAGTCTGGGCCGATATTGAGTTGGTAGTTCTGAGGTCTGCGTTGCTCAGACTCATTATTTCTAGGTGAATACATCTGCCTTTCTTGGGATGGTTGTCTTCTGGGTTTGTGATTACTTTGAGCTTGAATTTGCAATGGTTTGACAGGCTCTAAAACAGACCTTGTCGCTTTTTCTGTAGTTGTTGCAGGCGTGTACCTATTGGGAGAATTTTGCTCACGATAATTTGCTAGTTGATTAGAATTTGAAACATCTTGGACTTGAGAATAGTTTGGAGGATGCCTATAAGTAGACAATGGTGTTATGTTCTGAGGACTAGAATTTTGTGTGGATATATCTCCGATTTCAGTTTCAGGCCTTCTCTCGTCTCTTGAAGTTCGCGGACTTCGAGGGCTCCTTGGGGAACTTAAAGAATCAACAACATTCGGGTGGGGAGCCGCCTGATTTATTTCTTGTGCCATCATATGTGGTATGGCATTTCTTGACGACATGATGTTTCCACTTACTGGCATGCCACGTGTCAATGAGCTATGCATTCTGTAATCACTGCGATCACTTTGTCGTCTCGCTATGCCAGTGCTGGACTGTGATAAACCTGTTAAGTTAGAGTCACTTCTAGTTTGATTTAAAGTCCGTGCATTCACATACTCATGTTCATGAGGTTTGTCGTTGTAAGTTGGATGGAAGGAAGCACCCGGGACATCTGACCTTCTCTCCTTATAGTAAGGCTGCAGGGAAGATGAGCCTCCTAAAATATATGATTACAATATTACTATAGTAATAATACATTACAAAAGTGGAAAATAAAATACATACCATTCCTAAATTAAAATTTATTTTCTGTTAGGCTTGTATGACACAGTAAAAATGATAATAAAAGAAGGGAATTTGGTTCCTCTGCTTAAATTACGTAATCCATTAAGTGTATCAGGTGAAATTTCCTGACAAAAGAATAAAGATTTTATCATTACAATATTTCTTAAAGGATATATATATGCTCAAGTGACATTGATGGTAAAAAATATGTAAATCAAATATCTTTTCCCCTGAATACAATGGGGTATTTTCTACACAATAACTTTTCCATAGGTTTGCATCTACATTTTAGTAGTTTCCCCTTGTTAAGTACTTCGAGGTATTTTTCTTCTCCCCCCACTAGATTTCAGCATTTGCTTCGGAATTTAAAAATGGCAGAAAATAGTACCACTATTTTTAGAGGTAGAAGGGTTTTTAGATTGTTTAACTCTGCTTGGCAAAATTTCTTTACTTCTTGTCTTTTAGCTTATTCAATCTCGCCTTTGGGTTTGACCCACTTGGCGAGCAATTGATGTAAACGTAAACCCATTTATACCTGTGTACTGTTTAGTCAGAGTGTGTATGATGTCTGACTGCTCCAAGACTTTACTCTTGAGCTCTTCACACTCCTTCCGCTGGCTGTTCACCATTTGCAGGGCCTTGTTTAGAGTAACAATATCCCCATCAACATCATCCATCTCTTCTAAAAGTAACAGTGACTGATGATCGTCCCTCAGTGAAGAATGGTTCTGTTTTGCAATATTTGCTTCTATTTCTAATTGCTTAGATTTTACATTCAATGAGTCCCTTTCCTTTTTCACTGCCTCCAACTCTGTATATAATCGCTTTTTATCATTTTCTAGATACTGTAATCTGCTCCTAAGATCATGAATTTCTGCATCTTTGCTAGGGTTTGCTGAAATTTGACTATTTCTTTCAAACTTATGGACATGCTCTTTCAAATCATTTAAATCATGTGTTAGCCTGTCTTTTTCTTGTTTTTCTTTTTGCAAGCATTCGGTCAAATTTTGAATTTCATTATCCTTTATTGCACAATCATGTTCTTTCTGTATTAAGCTATGTGACATTACATCATAACTGGACTGAAGACCATCTTTCTCTCTTAAGAATCTCTTTCGAGTTTCTTCAAGTTCTTGTTTAAGCCTAAATATCTCTTCTTGATTTTTGGTCAGAGCATTTTCCCGAACTAATATTTCTCTATGTAGGTGTTTAATCAAACCTTTATTTGCCCTACTTTCAGCTAATGTTTTTTCTTCTCCACTTGTTGCCCCTGCAGCTGTACTAGTGGGCTCATGCACATCATAAAATTCATCCATACCTAGCCTTAGTCTGTAGTCCTCCAATTGAACATTCATCGACTTGTTTTTATTCGTTACTTCAGCGATCTTTTTATCCTTTTCTTTCAATTTCTGCTGCAGAGCAATACATGCTGTTTGTAATGCATTAAATGAAGAACTATTGACAGATTCGTCAAATGATGCACATCGACTCAGAAAATGGAGGGGGTTTAAATTAGTATCTGCGTCATCAAAAGCTCGGTTTTCATCTGTTTCCCCCAGGAGTTCTATTTCTTCATCAGATGTTTGATCCATGAAATAATTTCAGCAAGATGCTTTTGGCCTAAAAATAATAACATAATTATTTAGCTCATGTTATACTTCAGCACATGCATATGAGGTTTTCCAAGTGAAGACAACAGGTGCTCAATATTCTCAAAGTGAAATATTAAACAACAGGCTCAGAATTCTACATTCCTATTTGGTAAAATATTCCCATCAATCCATGTAAAATGTTAATTTTATACACTGCAAACAAATTAGTGGGCCTGCAAAACATTAGTTCTGGCTTTGTTAATTTAGACCACTGTAACATAAAATATAATTTTACTTTATGCCATTTCACGAAGTGTGATGTTTTACTTTTGTAACTATTCACAAGAATTGGGTGATAAGCCATCATTTGGTTTGAATTAATTTCAATTCATAGAACTTATTACTCTTACAACTAAAGCTAGCCTAGTCTATCTAACCTTGACGAGTGGAATAGTTGAAAAGAAAAAAAAAAATACACAATATGATAAGGGCCTGTTACTTAATAAACATGTGAAATTACAAGAAAAAATGACTAATACAAACATATAGAAAGTAGGGAATTTTTAAAAAAACTACAGAAGTTCACATCCCTCAAATGTAAACCGTCCTTTGATATCATGAACATAGAACTGGAACACCATGACTGCCCCTGAATGACAGAATAGTGCAGTATGTGCTTTCAAGGGACTATATGTTCATGTTTTCTAAGGTCAGATATAAAAAAATGTCAAATGTGAACAAAATGCTTGTAACAGTGCCTATTTCGTCAAAAGGAAAGCGTAATTAACGCTTTTGAAAGCAAGTTTATTTTTAGCTGTGATTTACAAAATTCTGCTGAAGTGAGTATCTGCTAGTTGCCGTTTGGTGTATTTAGTTCATAACACTTAGGTACATAAATAAATTTCAACAAAGTGAAGTAAACTTGAGAGGAAAATGCCCTTGGTTTGGGGCTTGAACCCAAAACCACCGAAACACAAGCATGGCGCTCTAACCAACTGAGCTAAGCGAGAGGCTGATTTCAAGTTTTTGTCAAGTTGAATCTGTGAGCAAGGGTTTTATCCAACACAATTACTCCACCAACAACATATGGTGTATACATGTAAAAAGTTGCCTTACAGTTACAGCTAGACCAGCTGAATAATACATAATAAGCAATTCTAAGTAACTACACCACGAGTACATGTACATGTCAAATTTTAATCCCCACCCTGTACAGTCCGAAACAAACCCGTTTTCTCTGGTAAAGTCACATTGAAAATAATTCAATAAATACCTGCAATATTAAATTCATAACACGCTTAAGCATCACAAGCAAGAAGAACTGGTTGAGCTGGCAGTGACTAAGTTCAGAAATATCCGAAGCCAAAGGCAAAGCAAAAACACTGACGGTTTTCGTCGAGTGTTGTCTGCTGTCACAACTTGCAGACTTTTTCTTTAGTATTTCTTTTGAATTCTGAATGAAAAATGCTCAACTTTTATTTTTATACGATGGGGCTAACGTAGTTATTGCTGAATCATATTAATTTACCTCTCACATTTGTGTAAATGGGACAAATACAGTGGTTTTCCATGTATATTTATCTTTCGCACAGCGGATTTCGAAACACTGGTTCTTCGCTCGTTTTCTACAAATAATATGGAGGCACGGAACCAATAGAAAACTGGCAAAAATGGGGAATTCCCCTTTTCACCGGAAGTTTCCGGAAATGTGGTTCGTTCATTTCCGTGGAAGTAAAGGTTATATTCGACCATTATTTATTTCAACCTGGAGCTGCACTAAACAAGACTGTTTTGCGATTTAAAAGTGTATTATTTCCTTCCAACAGTAACCTTAATGAACAGTCGGATATATTTAAAAAAATAATTTCACGGACGGAATATGATATACGCCATATTGAAATTTGAAGGCCAGCTGTAGCATACCATGCAATGGATACAACAGAAGCCAATATTTAATGAATTAAGCTTCCGACTTGCTGTGGGAAAGGACCCAAATCCGCTCTAACGTCAATTGCTTGACCAATTTATGCATAAAGATACCATCACGGAAAGCATCAATCAATGTTTATGCCGTTTCAAATGAATAGTTATCAAGTTTATCTAAATTTGACATATCACATAGGAAAGATTCACTGCCGAACAAAACAGGAATTGGGCAGCACTTTTGTTGTCAAAATGTACAGGCTGATCCTCGGGCCAGTGGTAATCATTTGAATGTTTTATTTTAAACATTTGTTATCCGGTAAACATTTCTTAATCTTGCTGTTTACAAATTGGAACCTCTGACTCGATATCCCGGCAATATTTCAGGAAGGACTCGCGGATCGATCATCAGGACATACATGGTCGACGTCATCGTGGCCGACGAAACGCCGCCGTCTAACGTGCACGTGAGTGTATTGGACTACATATGGTGAAATAACATGGCGTATAATCAGTGACATACGTCTAACTGGACTCGTTCCTCTGAATAAATATTTTAATGGGGCGAGAATCCATAAATTCAGAAGCAAGCAGCGAAGAGCAATGTACATCCATTGGAACGAGTTTGCATTGGACCTGCCCGTCGGCGTTATTGTGAAGAAATCGAATTTGCTTTAGTCATGACGCAGTGTAGGATAGTTCTAGGTGCACCAATATTCATCAAGACGCGACATAACAAAAGGTCAACCTTGATATGGATCCGGTACGTGTTGTTTGGTTTACCAGAGGGACTGTTCGATCATCCTTTTTATGCAAAGTTGTCATCAACTACACTGTGTTCAAGTCATTATCGAGTAGTAGGTATCTGCGACGCACAGACAACCTGAGCAATTCACGTAAATACATTAAACGATGTCTACAACAGAGGGACAACGTAGCGCCTGGCTGACCATCGACTTTCTGTCCCTGCAATTGATAAGGACGGGGGCGTTCCAGGAGACTGGCGGAATGACACGCCGATCATGGAGCCGACACTTGAGACGTAACAAAGTGCACCTTATGTACAGAGTTTCCGGCCCTTGAAAAGGTCCACTTATGTAAGATGTACAGCACAACGCTCAATCTTGCCATTGAAACAATCCAAGACCGAGAAGCAAGGCTACGTTCCTAATAAAAATATTGAAGTTATGTCGCTAAAGAGTGTGAAGTAGATCCAACGATCTGTGACGACGTGGACTACGTTGTCAAGAGCCATGAATGCTATGTGAACAGAACGAGACTTTTCGTTCAGATTGAAACGTTGATTATTCACCACGAACAGCGACAAGGCCACGCTGCGAGCATTGTGAGATGATTTCCATGTCACTTGCCTCTCGGGAAGTGTTTAGTGAAGTAGTTAATATTGTGAAGCTAATAATGATTGTGCATGCAATGAGCAATTATTTAGCGGCCTTTCTCTGATTTACGACAAACTTGCTGAGTGCTGACTAACAAGACTGGCGAAGGATCGACTGAATTTTTTTATGTTTTTGCATGCCAATCAACATGCAACGGACACAGTCCAATGACCAATGAGTTTGTGTCCGGTTGGAAACGCGGACTGTTCTTTTGGAAGGTTGAAGAACAAAATTTATACAGTGTTACGTCACTATTTCTTGTAATTGACGAAATACGAAATAGAAATAGTACTATTAATGTAATATTAATGCTTTGCAAGTATTTTGTATGACGGGTTGTATTTATTTGATTATATGTATGTGTGCGCGTGTATTTTGCGTGCGTGTGTGCGTGCGTGCGTGGGATGTTATACATTTATGTGTTTGACTCTGCATGCCTTGTTCAATCTTAGTTGTATTCCATATGCTCAATAATATTGCAATGTTTTCCGAGCGGTCTTTATAAATTATACAAAGAGGAAGCCCTTTTATGACCAGAAAAATGATTTATATTTTAAGTCATAAAATAACATTCTTATTATCCAAATAACGTTTAATTGGCTTCTAATGTTAACATCATCTCTCGTGCCACTTACAGAAAAAAACATACGGCGCCAAAACAAGATGTCCAGACCAGAAGCGTATTAGTATAATGATTAGAACTTGAATAGTTACAATGACTGCTCCCTTGTCTCTTAAATGGTAGGAACTTTCCTAACCAGAACGCCTGCTTTATCTCCGGACAAATCCTACAGCGCTATAAAACTTCCAGACCAGAAGCGCATCAGAGTATAATGTCACTTGAATAGTTACATGCCTTGCCTCTATATTATAACAATACGAAATGCCCTTCATTGAGCATGTTTTGTCTCTCAGGAATCCGCGAAGCCAAAAAGCAAGCAGACCTTTACACTTACTGGGTTACCCTTTAACTCTTAAAAGCCTTAATAATAGAATACCGCAGCGTTCTGAAAACCCAAATGCGTTGACTGTGGTACAAACCCCCTTTTCCGTTGAAAGAACTGAGATAAACACGTATAGTGTTCAGGGACTAACTTCCAACGCCAGCACACATGATAAACCAGAAAACCTCAAGGTGAGAACAAAGCATTATAACTTTTCAGTGAGTGCAACTTTTGTACCATCCATGTGAATTAACTGACGCTTCATTCAACACAAGACTTCAGCTTTCAAACGCCAACACAAGGTGATACAGAAATGTGAAAAATCTGAGAACTAAGAAATATGGCTTAATAATTGAGTGTAACTTTTGTCCCAGCAACTGTCCACAGGCGCATTTCGGACTGATAGCATTATGGGATAGAAAATGCGAATTTGTGACTCTTCCATGGTATAATTACCATTAAAGGGTGGGGTACGTTGAAATCGCCGATGTACGCGACCTAATTAATTTTGTTATAGACAATTACTATTAACTGGCATTCGATTGACTACTGTACCTAAGACAACGCGAAATATTAAATAATTTTGACGTTACAGTATGAGATTTTGATAGAATTAGGTTGCATAATCGGTAAATTTAACGTACCCAAATCATCACTGTGTGGAAATGGACACCGGATATAGCTCAAAAAGTGATAAGTAAACAGACAATTATACAGTTGTTTTTCTTAACCAGAGGTAAGATCTTGCTGTGTAAACGCATATCTATCGTATCCACAAATGAAGCAAGTGTTTGAATTAATAGCTGAATGCTTAATTTGGCCTAAGGTATACTTTAAAGTGCTTACGATTAAGCAGACTTCGTAAAATATTTCTTCAAATCTAAGCTGATCACCTCAAAACTTACAGAATTTCGACAAGTATTGTTATTTTTAGGAAATATATCGAATAAACAAAAAATCTGAATAGAA
>NC_069126.1:27822350-27827350 GCF_026914265.1 Mya arenaria
ATAGTGATGAGTAAAATGCGTCCAGTTAGTGAGTGTTCAAGGGCTAAATATGTAAAAGAATGCTTCTGCTCCTGCTGCTTCTGCTGCTGCTGCTGCTGCTGCTGCTGCTGCTGATGATGATGATGATCAAGATCATGATGAAGAAGATGATTTCGACAGATGAAGATTATGACAGATGAAGACGATTATGACAGATGAAGATTTTGACAAATGGAGACGATGATTATAGTGATGAGGATGAAGAGGGGGTGAGAAGAAGAAGAAGAAGAAGAAGAAGAAGAAGAAGAAGAAGAAGAAGAAGAAGAAGAAATGTATTGCTTACTTAGGCATTTAAGATATTCACATTGCCAAAAAGGCTGACGAATCGATTCGTTAATACTTTTCAAGTTTTGCCTATTGAAAGATAATTAATCTTATATACTCAGGTTGGCGGGATGGGGCTTCACTAGCACTGGAGTTCGCTTCCTCTGCTGCTGTGGACGACACATTCAACAAAGCTATGTTTCATTTTGCTCTCTTTTTTTAGAATCTGTTGAAAGTCCGAAAATCTGTTTCAATCAATAAGCCAAATTTTCTTTTTTTAAGAAATACACATCAATGAATAGACATTTTCTGTTGGTTTTGGAAATCTTACAGTGAACATGCTAAAAGGCACCAGCATTGTTCCCAAGATCTCTTAAACCGAACCCGTGTAGTAGAAAATGTTTATTTAGTTTTCGTGTATTTCAATAATTATAGTATTGTATATTGGATGGGGCTTCGTTTTTTTCTGATTGGATATTATTAATAATATATTCAACACATGGGAAGGCTTAAGAACACCTGATTTTTTTTATTATTTTGGATAATACTAGTTTATAAGCACTTTTATGTATATGTTTAATATTTGTTCGTATTATTATTGTACCTGCTTTAATTATATATAACTTTCATATGGGAACATGTGGTGCTGCTTCTGTTCAAATGTTTCAGCGTCAGCTGTACCGGAAGGGTTCAACCTTCCACCCGAAGAGATGCCCCTTGCAGCGGAGTTGGCTACTGATGACAACCCACCAAAGAGGCGATGGCTCATAGCGGGACTGGATGAGGTAAGAATAGGTCTAGAAACCTTATTCATATATACATTGGTAAAAAAGATAATGATAATAGTGATGAGTAAAATGCGTCCAGTTAGTGAGTGTTCAAGGGCTAAATATGTAAAAGAATACTTCTGCTGCTGCTGCTGCTGCTGCTGCTGCTGCTGCTGCTGCTGCTGCTGATGATGATGATGATCAAGATCATGATGAAGAAGATGATTTCGACAGATGAAGATTATGACAGATGAAGACGATTATGACAGATGAAGACTTTGACAAATGGAGACGATGATTATAGTGATGAGGATGAAGAGGGGGTGAGAAGAAGAAGAAGAAGAAGAAGAAGAAGAAGAAGAAGAAGAAGAAGAAGAAGAAGAAGAAGAAGAAGAAGAAGAAGAAGAAGAAGAAGAAATGTATTGCTTACTTAGGCATTTAAGATATTCACATTGCCAAAAAGGCTGACGAATCGATTCGTTAATACTTTTCAAGTTTTGCCTATTGAAAGATAATTAATCTTATATACTCAGGTTGGCAGGATGGGGCTTCACTAGCACTGGAGTTCGCTTCCTCTGCTGCTGTGGACGACACATTCAACAAAGCTATGTTTCATTTTGCTCTCTTTTTTAGAATCTGTTGAAAGTCCGAAAATCTGTTTCAATCAATAAGCCAAATTTTCTTTTTTTAAGAAATACACATCAATGAATAGACATTTTCTGTTGGTTTTGGAAATCTTACAGTGAACATGCTAAAAGGCACCAGCATTGTTCCCAAGATCTCTTAAACCGAACCCGTGTAGTAGAAAATGTTTATTTAGTTTTCGTGTATTTCAATAATTATAGTATTGTATATTGGATGGGGCTTCGTTTTTTTCTGATTGGATATTATTAATAATAAATTCAACACATGGGAAGGCTTAAGAACACCTGATTTTTTTTATTATTTTGGATAATACTAGTTTATAAGCACTTTTATGTATATGTTTAATATTTGTTTGTATTATTATTGTACCTGCTTTAATTATATAGAACTTTCATATGGGAACATGTGGTGCTGCTTCTGTTCAAATGTTTCAGCGTCAGCTGTACCGGAAGGGTTCAACCTTCCACCCGAAGAGATGCCCCTTGCAGCGGAGTTGGCTACTGATGACAACCCACCAAAGAGGCGATGGCTCATAGCGGGACTGGATGAGGTAAGAATAGGTCTAGAAACCTTATTCATATATGCATTGGTAAAAAAGATAATGATAATAGTGATGAGTAAAATGCGTCCAGTTAGTGAGTGTTCAAGGGCTAAATATGTAAAAGAATACTTCTGCTCCTGCTGCTCCTGCTGCTTCTGCTGCTGCTGCTGCTGCTGCTGCTGATGATGATGATGGTGATGATCAAGATCATGATGAAGAAGATGATTTCGACAGATGAAGATTATGACAGATGAAGACGATTATGACAGATGAAGATTTTGACAAATGGAGACGATGATTATAGTGATGAGGATGAAGAGGGGGTGAGAAGAAGAAGAAGAAGAAGAAGAAGAAGAAGAAGAAGAAGAAGAAGAAGAAGAAGAAGATGAAGAAGAAGAAGAAGAAGAAGAAGAAGAAGAAGAAGAAGAAGAAGAAGAAGAAATGTATTGCTTACTTAGGCATTTAAGATATTCACATTGCCAAAAAGGCTGACGAATCGATTCGTTAATACTTTTCAAGTTTTGCCTATTGAAAGATAATTAATCTTATATACTCAGGTTGGCGGGATGGGGCTTCACTAGCACTGGAGTTCGCTTCCTCTGCTGCTGTGGACGACACATTCAACAAAGCTATGTTTCATTTTGCTCTCTTTTTTTAGAATCTGTTGAAAGTCCGAAAATCTGTTTCAATCAATAAGCCAAATTTTCTTTTTTTAAGAAATACACATCAATGAATAGACATTTTCTGTTGGTTTTGGAAATCTTACAGTGAACATGCTAAAAGGCACCAGCATTGTTCCCAAGATCTCTTAAACCGAACCCGTGTAGTAGAAAATGTTTATTTAGTTTTCGTGTATTTCAATAATTATAGTATTGTATATTGGATGGGGCTTCGTTTTTTTCTGATTGGATATTATTAATAATATATTCAACACATGGGAAGGCTTAAGAACACCTGATTTTTTTTATTATTTTGGATAATACTAGTTTATAAGCACTTTTATGTATATGTTTAATATTTGTTTGTATTATTATTGTACCTGCTTTAATTATATATAACTTTCATATGGGAACATGTGGTGCTGCTTCTGTTCAAATGTTTCAGCGTCAGCTGTACCGGAAGGGTTCAACCTTCCACCCGAAGAGATGCCCCTTGCAGCGGAGTTGGCTACTGATGACAACCCACCAAAGAGGCGATGGCTCATAGCGGGACTGGATGAGGTAAGAATAGGTCTAGAAACTTTATTCATATATGCATTGGTAAAAAGATAATGATAATAGTGATGAGTAAAATGCGTCCAGTTAGTGAGTGTTCAAGGGCTAAATATGTAAAAGAATGCTGCTGCTGCTGCTGCTGCTGCTGCTGCTGCTGCTGATGATGATGATGATGATGATCAAGATCATGATGAAGAAGATGATTTCGACAGATGAAGATTATGACAGATGAAGACGATTATGACAGATGAAGATTTTGACAAATGGAGACGATGATTATAGTGATGAGGATGAAGAGGGGGTGAGAAGAAGAAGAAGAAGAAGAAGAAGAAGAAGAAGAAGAAGAAGAAGAAGAAGAAGAAGAAGAAGAAGAAGAAGAAGAAGAAGAAGAAATGTATTGCTTACTTAGGCATTTAAGATATTCACATTGCCAAAAAGGCTGACGAATCGATTCGTTAATACTTTTCAAGTTTTGCCTATTGAAAGATAATTAATCTTATATACTCAGGTTGGCGGGATGGGGCTTCACTAGCACTGGAGTTCGCTTCCTCTGCTGCTGTGGACGACACATTCAACAAAGCTATGTTTCATTTTGCTCTCTTTTTTAGAATCTGTTGAAAGTCCGAAAATCTGTTTCAATCAATAAGCCAAATTTTCTTTTTTTTAAGAAATACACATCAATGAATAGACATTTTCTGTTGGTTTTGGAAATCTTACAGTGAACATGCTAAAAGGCACCAGCATTGTTCCCAAGATCTCTTAAACCGAACCCGTGTAGTAGAAAATGTTTATTTAGTTTTCGTGTATTTCAATAATTATAGTATTGTATATTGGATGGGGCTTCGTTTTTTTCTGATTGGATATTATTAATAATATATTCAACACATGGGAAGGCTTAAGAACACCTGATTTTTTTATTATTTTGGATAATACTAGTTTATAAGCACTTTTATGTATATGTTTAATATTTGTTTGTATTATTATTGTACCTGCTTTAATTATATATAACTTTCATATGGGAACATGTGGTGCTGCTTCTGTTCAAATGTTTCAGCGTCAGCTGTACCGGAAGGGTTCAACCTTCCACCCGAAGAGATGCCCCTTGCAGCGGAGTTGGCTACTGATGACAACCCACCAAAGAGGCGATGGCTCATAGCGGGACTGGATGAGGTAAGAATAGGTCTAGAAACCTTATTCATATATGCATTGGTAAAAAGATAATGATAATAGTGATGAGTAAAATGCGTCCAGTTAGTGAGTGTTCAAGGGCTAAATATGTAAAAGAATACTTCTGCTCCTGCTGCTCCTGCTGCTCCTGCTGCTTCTGCTGCTGCTGCTGCTGCTGCTGCTGCTGCTGATGATGATGATGATGATCAAGATCATGATGAAGAAGATGATTTCGACAGATGAAGATTATGACAGATGAAGACGATTATGACAGATGAAGATTTTGACAAATGGAGACGATGATTATAGTGATGAGGATGAAGAGGGGGTGAGAAGAAGAAGAAGAAGAAGAAGAAGAAGAAG
>NC_069126.1:27832350-27833753 GCF_026914265.1 Mya arenaria
TTCTGTTGGTTTTGGAAATCTTACAGTGAACATGCTAAAAGGCACCAGCATTGTTCCCAAGATCTCTTAAACCGAACCCGTGTAGTAGAAAATGTTTATTTAGTTTTCGTGTATTTCAATAATTATAGTATTGTATATTGGATGGGGCTTCGTTTTTTTTCTGATTGGATATTATTAATAATATATTCAACACATGGGAAGGCTTAAGAACACCTGATTTTTTTTATTATTTTGGATAATACTAGTTTATAAGCACTTTTATGTATATGTTTAATATTTGTTTGTATTATTATTGTACCTGCTTTAATTATATATAACTTTCATATGGGAACATGTGGTGCTGCTTCTGTTCAAATGTTTCAGCGTCAGCTGTACCGGAAGGGTTCAACCTTCCACCCGAAGAGATGCCCCTTGCAGCGGAGTTGGCTACTGATGACAACCCACCAAAGAGGCGATGGCTCATAGCGGGACTGGATGATGGTAAGAATAGGTCTAGAAACTTTATTCATATATGCATTGGTAAAAAAGATAATGATAATAGTGATGAGTAAAATGCGTTCCAGTTAGTGAGTGTTCAAGGGCTAAATATGTAAAAGAATGCTGCTGCTGCTGCTGCTGCTGCTGTGCTGCTGCTGCTGCTGCTGCTGATGATGATGATATCAAGATCATGATGAAGAAGATGATTTCGACAGATGAAGATTATGACAGATGAAGACGATTATGACAGATGAAGATTTTGACAAATGGAGACGATGATTATAGTGATGAGGATGAAGAGGGGGTGAGAAGAAGAAGAAGAAGAAGAAGAAAGAAGAAGAAGAAGAAGAAGAAGAAGAAGAAGAAGAAGAAGAAGAAGAAGAAATGTATTGCTTACTTAGGCATTTAAGATATTCACATTGCCAAAAAGGCTGACGAATCGATCGTTAATACTTTTCAAGTTTTGCCTATTGAAAGATAATTAATCTTATATACTCAGGTTGGCGGGATGGGGCTTCACTAGCACTGGAGTCGCTTCCTCTGCTGCTGTGGACGACACATTCAAAAAGCATGTTTCATTTTGCTCTCTTTTTTAGAATCTGTTGAAAGTCCGAAAATCTGTTTCAATCAATAAGCCAAATTTTCTTTTTTTAAGAATACACATAAATGAATAGACATTTCTGTTGGTTTTGGAAATCTTACAGTGAACATGCTAAAAGGCACCAGCATTGTTCCCAAGATCTCTTAAACCGAACCGTGTAGTAGAAAATGTTTATTTAGTTTTCGTGTATTTCAATAATTATAGTATTGTATATTGGATGGGGCTTCGTTTTTTCTGATTGGATATTAATACATATATTCAACACATGGGAAGGCTTAAGAAACACCTGATTTTTTATTATTTTGGATAATACTAGTTTATAAGC